>NC_056743.1:1023559698-1023787198 GCF_019279795.1 Protopterus annectens
ATGTTGTCGTCTCACAGTAAGTCGCTGACCGGTACTGGTTCGACTCTCAGCTAGAGCATCTTCTGCGTGGAGACATGCATGAATGGGCGTACCTTCGTTGAAGGTTGTGCGTTAGGGCTGGCAACTCAACACATAAAAATCAACTGCCAATCATTAGCGGACCGGAGTTTCGCTGTGGCGACCCCTAACTGGGAAAAGTCAAAAGACATAACAACAACAACCAGATGAATGTTTTTATCCTACCTAACGTATGGGGTATACAGTTTTAAAATCTAACAAGATGACTACACGAAGTTGCATTTCATGTGATACAACTTACTACAAGTGTCTGAGGCTAGCCACATGTTCCATTTGCCTGTTTTGTTGACTCACTATGCAGTCACTACATGATGTCATTACTGAAGAAATATTTGCTGAGCTGAAAAAAATAGCTCTGTAGACGTCAAAATATATACTGGCTTTCAACACTTTGTTTGGAAGTACAGACACCCTTGTTCTCAGAATACAATTTAATAACTTTCACCCCAGGCCTTCCTTTTCAGGAAGGCAAGTTATCAGAAAGCTAGAAGCTTTGATTCCAGAAATTCACTTCTTTTCATTGGAAGTGGATTAGTGGAGAAACCTGAAAATGCACAATGTGTGGACATCCCTGCATATCACTGGCAGTGCTGGCAGAAAAGCCTTAAAGTATTTAACTCTTTTACTTTTTATCAAGGAAGAGAATATGCACAATAACAGCAGTGAGAATTATTGTGAGTACAGAAAGAGCGTGACATTTTTTCAACATTTGTTCTTGACATGGTCATAAAGTCCTACAAAGGCTGTAGACAGTTGTGTTACTGAACTGAAAAATAGAACCAAAGACTGTGAATTTGATAAGATGTATAATTCACTTGATAATTTGTATAATTCCCAAATAAGTGCTGGTTTGTACAATGATGAACAAGGGGGCAGCTATTATAAGACAAATATCTGACCTTATCAAAAACTGAGAATATGTGCAGATTAAATGAAATTTGCTAATACACTATAAAGATAGATGTGTGTACAATAAAATATGAGCCAAATAAAATGGTTAAAATGTGAAGTAAAATAAGGCATGTCACAACAGGAATATATATCTATCATAGTGTAGGTGTGACTATAAGCACAGTTGAGGCTTTGTCCTGCTTATAGTGAGTTCTTCATAATATATGGTTAAAATAACATTCTTCTGAAATGTCTGAGTTTAAAGGCAAGTGTGTTCAAATGAATTTGCAAGCTGAACAGCAATATGGAAATTGTCAGTGCCAGAAACACTTCTGTTAGCTATGATGATACTGAAAAGACTTGAAACAGTGTGTTAAGAATGGGTTAAATTGGTGGAAAGGAACACAGATCATTAATATGAAAATACTGAATTTAAGTTAGCCATGGGTATAATGTAGTGTGTATACACTACATTCTGTTTGAATATGGCTTTAAAACATTGAGGATTGATAGTACTGAACAGAGAACGGTATACACGTTCTCATATTTTGTCCACTGACTGAGACCATTAGGTCAAATTCTGTTGTCATGTGAACACAAGAAATCCATTTTTTTTTTTGAAAAGGTAGAATATAAAGAAGCTTGTTACCATAATATGTTGGGTTATTTTGCTTACTGGGAGTTGGAAAGAGCAAGGAGACATTTGATTTGTGAGGAACTAGGTACGATAAAATGAATTTTTCAGTAGTGCACTTATAGAAAATTTGTCCCAGAGACATCTGAGATAGTATGGCATAGCAAGGACATCCTGCATGAGAATTCTTATTCATTTACAGGCTTAAGAACTTTATTGGAATGATGTTTTATACAAATAATGCTGTGCTAGTGATTCATGTCCTCAGAAAGTACCAGAAGCTCTCAGGAATAAACCAGAAGACATACAAAAGTGAATGATAGCTTGTGGTAGTTATAAAGCAATTAGAGCAAACAGAATGGGTACATTGTTTGGTCAGAATAGTCACTGTTGTAAAGCAAGACAAAGTTTATATTTGTATTGTTACTCAAGATCTAAGTAAACTAGTAAAATAGATAGTTTCAGGATTGCTTGCAAATGAAAAGTGGTCTCAATGATGCCAGATGCAGAGTTCTTTTCAGTACTACTTGTAAACCAGAGTTGGAGACAGATACAGCCAAAGGAAGCAAGCTTCAAATTGTGTGCTTTTACTACACCATTAGGGTTGCATATATTCCATACACTTCTATGTAGTGTTACATCAGCAACACATATATCCTAAAGAGGACTTGTGACAGTACTTTAAGACTTGGAAGATGTTGTAAGATATTGTAAACATAATTAATTGTCTGTTTTGTGTGGTATCCAGCATGTGAACAGCATAACAGGAGACTGATAAAACTGCTAAGTAAATTCACAGCACTATTTCAAATTAATAAGAGAAAATGTAAAATAACAGTAACAAGTCTGAAATACATAGACCATAAGGTCTGAAGCCCAGATACAGACAAAGTCAGATTAGTTGTGCCAATATGAAAGGTAAAAGCCAGGCTGGTACTATTGATGTTTTTAGGACAGATTCGGTATCTTGCAAAGTTTCATATAATAGTTTTGACACAATTATGCCTCTATGAAAGCTACTAAAGTAAGGTATAGACAGGGAAATGGAACTCTAAGCATGAAAAATGTTTTGAAATGCTGAAAAAAGTAGTTGAAGTTGCTCTGGAATTAAAATACTTTGGTGTGAATAAGCTAGCTGTGTTTCTGGTAGATGACAATAGTATAATGATCTTACAACAGACCAGATATCCATGGGTCAACATTTTTACAGATGTATGAAAAAGATATATTCAGATAGAACATGAACTGTCAGCAGTAGTGTATGGTTATGAGAAACTGAGTGATTGTGTAGGCATAGTGAAGTTCTAGTAGAAATAGACCACAAACCCTTGCACAGGATCTTCATAGGTTCATAGGTGTATACTAGGTTAATGGCCCTGGAGCCTTTACAAGCCTAGCCCATAGGATTACCCTGGCATTGTGCCGCCTGACCTTAGTTCCCAGTGCCTCTGTTATGTAGAGCTACTGGAGTGATCCCTGGGGTGAATTTTCTATTTTCCATCCACTCATCAAGATTTCTCTTGAAGAGGGCCAGTGATGTGCTCTGTTTGACATGTATGAGAAGTCTATTCCATAGCATGGGCAGTCTCTGGGTTATGGACCTGCCCCTCCAGCTTGTGCTGTTGATTGTGGTTATGAGGTTGAGGTCTCTGGAGCATGTGGTGCGGAGGGATTGGGATTTCTTTAGATGTAGCATTTCTAACAGAGCTGGGTCAGACATGGCTTTGTAAGTCAAGCAGAGATCACCTCTAAGTAGGCGATATGAGACAGAGAATAGTTGGAGTTTTTTGAGTCTGTCCATATAGGACAAGTGTTTAAAGCTAAGATCCTCTTTGGGAGGTACTTTTGCGGCCTGTCCAGTTGTTGCATTGTCTAGTGCGGTATATGCCAAATGGGCCATTGTACTCGATGATTGGCCTAATGAGGAAAGAGTATAGGGAGACAATTACCTCTTTCTTCCTGAATGCAAAACCCTTAGTAATGAGATGTGCCACATAAAAGGGCTTTCTGACCACACTGGCAATGTGGTGGTCAAAAGAGAGGTAGCTGTCAACCTGTGTTCCCAGATCTCTTATAATACTGTCTGTTCAGTGGACTACCATCGATGTGGTAATTCATGGGAAGTGGGTTTTTTCCCAAAGGGGATGATAACACATTTTTTAGCATTGAGCTTAAGGCCATGGTTCTGAAACTAGTTGTTGGTCTCAGTGAGGCCTTTCTGTAGGATGTAAACATCACTTGGGGAGTTAATAATAGCTCCCAACTTGCAATTGTCTGAGAGGACCCAGGACTGAACCCTGTGGGACTCCACTCGTGACTGGTCAGCAGCCTTACTTGGAGTCAACTACTTTCACACTGTGGGTTCTATCTGTGAGCCAGTTTCCAACCCACCTAGTGATATAGGGGTTGATGCCTAGCTTAGTGAGTTTTTCTATGATTCCTGAGCGGGGAATGGTATCGAAGGCTTTGACCAGATCAAGGTAGGCTGTATGAACCGCCTTGCCATCATCCACAGCTCTGGTGACTGACTCAAAGAAGTCGACCAGGTTGAGCAGGCATGCTCTACCCTTCACAAAACCAAACTGTGCGGGATCCAGAGATTGGAGATTCCCTATATCCTTGTTTATTAGGTCCGTGATGATGCGTTCCATAGCTTTGCATATCAGACTCGTCATGCTAATGGAGCAATAGTTCCCTGGGTCTGTAGTCACTCCTCCTTTGTGGAGAGGGATGATACTCCCAGGATTGTAGGACATGTAATTTCACATATAGAGCTATTATCTGAAAGTGAAATAAAATCCAAAAAAGAAGCTACACATAGCTTATCATATGAACAAAGCATATTTACTAGAAAAAAATGATAAACTGGTAGAAAAAGAGATTATTTGAGTTATAATTAATTAAATAACATTACAGTTTGAAGGAATTCTGAGGGAAAAAATATCAGTAGGGAAAGAAATTAAGTCTTATTTTTCTTTTAAGGAAAAATACGTTGTCGCTGTAGATTAATACTAAAGGCTATCAGAATAAATGTTTCATCTAAGTAAACAGATAATTAAGTATACAGGATTCACATCTGTAAATGCCACAGAGCAAAAATGAAACTAAAATACAATGTATTAGCTGTGCTATCTGCAAGTAATGTTATATTAACAGTCCAGAAGAGGGGGTGATAACTGATATAGTCCACAGTCATCTTTGCAGTGAAGAGCATTTTTGTCCGTAGAGCTGAGTGGACACTGATTTGTTCTAATTCAAGGAAGCCATGCCTCAGTCATGTGTAGATTGTTATAAGATTGATGAAACAATACTACTACCAGATGCAAGTATAATTAGTATATTAAGCCTCTATTCTTGAGAATGGAGATGACTGATGTTGTGGCTGACAGTGGTCCATAATACAAAAGTCAAGAATTCAGATGATGTGTGTCAGTGAGAACTTCAGCACACATTGTGCAGTCCATTAGGTTACAGTGAACAAGGACAAGTGTAGAGAATTATTCAAATAGTAAACAATCCTATGAAAAAGAACATAACTAAAATCTATAAGGATTATCACTGTGCAGTTCTGGGATGCAGGAATATTCCATTGTAAGGAATTACTCTTTCACCTCTTGATTGTTTAATCTTACTTGTTAAAATATATTTTGATGCCTTAATCCTAGCCTTTATCTTAACTAACACAGATCAACAGAATTTAAGAGGGAAGATTCAGTATAGGACTGCAAGAGACATTGATTAAATAATGCACAGACCATTTGTTAATGGACAGAAACAGTAGGTTGAAAAACACACACACGTATATGGCTTTACGGCACCTTTGTAAAGTTCACTCTGTTAAAAGTTTCTTTAATTAAAGAAAATCCCCCCAAAAACAGAACAGCATAAAAGTCTCCTAAATAAGTTTTTTTTTTTTGTTTGCAGAGGAGCAAGCTTGACCGCCCGCATCCCTGAGACTCCTGCTAACTTAAGTACGCCAACTGTGAGATCATACAATACCAGGAAAAGGGGGATCTCCCTTCTATCCAGTATTCAGCAGTTTGACACCGATACTTTTACAATATTCAGCGTGCATTTTATTCAGTCATTTTAATTCAAATGAAATACATTTGGCACTACAATATTTTGACTAATCACCAGGGATGTATAGCTAGATAGTTAAAATCAAGTGTGTGTGTTTGTATATGTGGGTTCCATTCATTTGACTGAAAACTGAAAATATTGAAAATAAGAATTTTCACTTTTTTCTCTGTTGTTTGATCCCAGAATTTGGCATATATAATTAGCAGGGGGTGTGGGGGAACAGAGAGACTTGTCTCCTGCATTAAATACGTTTTTAGTATTTTGAATATTCAACATTTTATGTTTCAGTGTTTTGAGTTTTTAGTACTGTGACATATTGCGTGTATAAAATTAAGCTAATATGCACTACTATTTTTAGTGGCGGGGCTTTTAAGAAGTACACTGAACCACTGTCAATACTGTTGCATAATGTATATCAGCTTAATTTTAAATATTGCCTCTTATTTGTGTTGTTGTTCTTTCGGCTTTTCCCGGTTAGGGTCGCCACAGTGGATCTCCGGTCCGCTAATGATTGGCAGTAGATTTTCACGAACGCCGAGGTGCCAGCTCGACGTCCAACCTTCAACGAAGGCACACCCATTTACACATGTCTTTCGAATGCCCACCCAACCGCGGAGAGGACATGCAGACTCCACACAGAAGGCTCTCCCTGCACTCCAGCCGAGAATCGAACGGGAGAACCTCTTGCTGTGAGACAACAATGCTACCGCTGCACCACCGTGGCAACAACATTTGTGTGTGGCCGGCCTTAGGCATAGGCCAACTAGGCGGCCGCCTAGGGCGCCGGTGTAGCAGGGGCACTTTTCCAGTATTTATTTGGTGTAGGTAGACCAGGATGGGGGCACTAGGTAATGTGTTGGGGGGGCGCCGTGGAGCTGTTTTGCCTAGGGCACCAGTTGACCTAGGGCCACTCCAGTACGTATCACATTTTTAAGTAATTTTAATTGATTTGTTTGGCAGGGTTGACCAGTGGAGGCTACAGTCCAATTACATCTGAAAATGTAGAATGCAATTCAATAAACTGAAGACTTGCACAGTATTTAAATAAGGCATCCGATAGTTAACACTGCTGATAAAAAGTATAGGAGTGCAAACATTAAAAACATTGATTTTTCAGTATTATGGTTTAATACTTACAAATATATTCATAAGTACTTTAGACAATGTTTTATAAATATTATTTTGCCAAGGAACATTCCAGAAGAATAAGTGGTGTACACTGACTTAGGTGCTTTCTAAGGTACTAAGCAGAATTTAATATAATAAATGATGTAGTAATCAGTCGTACACAGAACTTATCACTGCAGAGAGCATAAGTTTGGGAAATAAAAATAAAGAGACTTTACCATGCAAAAAAAAATGAAAATGCATTACTCAAAGTATGTAGGATATTTCTTAGAATACTTTCTGCTACTTTATGAATATAATATTCTGTATAGTCATTGTTGTTCTCCTTAAGGATCTGCATCCAAAATCCCAGTCTCTCTGTTTCCTGACCTTCCCCCCTGTTTCATCATCATTCCTTTCCACTTTATATTATAGCTTTATGCTTGTGCCATGTACAGGAGTGTTAACTGTGTAGCTTTGCAATATCCCTTCAAATCAGGTAATCCCAAACCAGCTTGTTCTATTGGAAGGATCAGCTTATCCCACTTGACACTTGCCCTCTTCCCTTCCCAGATAAAATCCTTCAAATCTTGATTAATTGCTGTCCACAACTTCTCCTGTGGTTGATAAAAATATGCCTGACCTGTGTATAAGACGAAAGGGACTAAAAACATTTTCAATGCTTGTATTTTTACTATCCATCCATAAAACACAGCTTCTAATTTCTTAGTTGGTTTTTGTATTATCTTTTGTTTAGTCTTTTCCTATACATCCTTAGCTGCCATAACTGAATCATTTTAACCCATACTCCTAAGTACTTTATTTTATCGTGTCTCCATACATATGGGTATTGCTGGACCAATTTGTGTGCGAGTACATGGTGAAAAGAGCAAGAGTTTATATATTTTAGTGTAGTTAATGGGGAAAATAGTTGTTGTGAATGGTATATTAAGATTACTTGAACTTAAAGTGAAGTGCTTACTGTTCGAGTGAAAAAATTATAGGTAAGCATGAAGAAATAAGTTAAGGTTATAGCCTAAGTGATAAGTACTATAATGGGTATTACCAATGTATCTAACTGCAGAAATAAATTAGGAATAGATAAGTAATTAGCTGTTTAAGTTAAGTTTATTCAGGGATAATTTTATTTAGTTATTTTGGCCAAATTTGATTGGTGTGAATGACACGATGAATCAAGTGCAGTAAGTCAAATGCCAATTCTGCAGTATTTGCAGAAATCAGTGACTTTAACTTAGAGATGGGGTTTGATATGGTTTCATATTGTAGTTAAGGAAAGTGGAATCTGGGGTGCTATGCTCTGTACTGGGGATATGGTAAGTTTCCCTCTGATATCAAACACTAAATAATTGTGTATAGCTGTGACTTGTGCAGTTTTGATACATTTGTATTTCAGCATAATTGTTCTTCTTGTTGAAGTTCTGCTATGTAGCCTAAATTACACTGTCTTAAAGGAAGTTATTCTATAATATAACCCAAACCCATAGGGAAGTTGATAAAAACAGAGTAAACATGCCCTGCTCTATGGTGCAGATGGCTAAAGCTCTATGACCTAGTCAGTCTGAGACTAAATAGCTGCTTGGGTGCTGGAAGACCAAGATGGGGATATGGAGTTGAGTGGCTTATGCCAGCTTGCCCATCCAGCAAGGAAGATGAGATGGTTTCCAGTTGGTCATTTGTTCCCATGTAAGCTTCCTCTTGCACAATACCAGTGGCCAAACTAGGAGACATGATGTTGATAACTGTAAGCAGTAGTCCTTGTGAGCATGAGTGTGTGGCAGCGGACATATGTCAAGGGAGAATGTTAAATTTCCTGCTGTGAGGAAGTGCTCATGTTAGCCTTTAGGGGACAGGGTTAAGAACCAAGTCTGTGCCCTGTATGTGGTAAGGCTACAGAGGAGGGATGGAGGGTCACCATATAGATTCATGACTGAAAGACATTTAGGGTTCATCCTAAAACATGGATGGGCACAGTCTGGGAGGATGAATTCAAACCCTCTGGCATTGGAACTGTGATGTCCTACTCTGGTGCAATAATTAAGAAGCCTGAATCCTCTCAATAATTAAGAAGCTGGAATCCTCGCCACTGACAGTAATCAAGGAGTCCAAATCCTCACCACTGGCACTGGAGAAGGACATTCACTTGGAACAAAAATGGATACACCCAGTATTTCCAGATGCAGCTCTTTGCATCAAGCAGAATTTCCCTCCAGGGAACACACTCAGTCCAGGGTGTGGATTTCTCTGTCTCCCTCCAGGTCCCCAGTAAGACTCCCCACTAGCACAGCTATAGAGTTGAGGCCTCAACCAAGTGTCCAAACCAAGTTCTCTACCACTCTTTCTGTGAAACTAGTGTTTTGTGTCCCTTCTCCAAGCAGCTGACACACACACACACACACACACACACACACACACACACACACACACCTGGGAAAGGCTGGCACGGATTTACTAGCTATGCCCCCTTCTGCCCAGAGTATAAGGTAGCTACACCACCAACAGACACTCCAAAGCCAGCTATACTAAGGCTCTTGCAAGGGTACCCAATTATACAGAGTGAAATTAATATTAATACAAATGGTAGTTTAACCAACAGCAAGGCTTTCAGGAGCAGCCAGAGCTGTCACCAAATATATATAAGTATTCTCATATATTAAAATATTCTCTAAAAGACCAGCCACAATGAGAAGTTTAAATATATTTAATAATAAATAAGAAAAGAACATCAAAATACTAAATATTTATTTACAGTAAACACCAGAGTTTCAGACACAGGAAGCATTAAAATAACACAGACTAATTCACACAGATACAGAAAAACAGTAGATTTTCCTGACTTATCTAAAGAGTTACTATTCTCTGGTCACTTACTAGAGCAAGGCAAGATGAAGTAGGTGAGGAGGTCCTTCTTTTTCAGGTTCCAAAAACAGAGTGCCATGAGACTTCAGTCTCACCTGGTATTAAAATATCACTTCTAACAATGGATTACAGAATGACATCACATACATCTGGTGATCTGACTTCTGGTTCCCATGCTAACACCCTTGGCTAGAAGCTGTCGGGATTTAGCATGTGTGTGTCAATAATACACACACACACAGAGCCTTGCTAAGATCTGCTGCAGCTCCTGGAAGCCATAAAACAATTTCAAACCTCCACCTTCCAGAGTAGCAATTAGTTCATCCCAAAAACAATGCAGAAAGCATCCTAGTACAGACTTTTTGTCCCTGGCTGCATTGAGAACTGTAAGATGCAAGCTTTATGACCTAAGCCAGGTAATTTAATTTCAACCTATTTTCAAAGTTAGGTGGATTGAGATTAACCTCTTCTCTTACAGTATTCTCTGTTAAAGCATATACATTTAAACAATTACAATAATGCAGGACACACTGTTGGTACATTTTTAACATAAGCAGCTTTACAAATACATTTTTCAACACAAGCATCTTTACAAATCAGTTTGATATACAAATGGCATATAGTTCTTTATAAAAGTCCAACTAGCTGTGTTGACATATGTTACACATCCATTGCCCTACTTCTCCTGGCATAGCTGGCAACACCTCACATTACCACAGGAATACAGACCTCCTTCCTCAGCCAGGCAGATGTCTTAGCATGGACAAGGGCCCAAACTCTTACATAGTTGCCTAGTTGATGGCCACTCTGGTCAGCTCTTTCTTGGTGTGGGTAAGGCCCTCTTTATCAGGTATAAATGGGTTCAAGACCTGTAGGTGGGTGACTGGTCAGCAGGCATGGAGGCAGAGCTGGATCCAGCATTAGGTGACCAAGGCAGTTACCTGGGCTCACTGGCTTGGAGGGGGGTTCCACTGGCCAACTCTTAAATTTCTTGTTCAAGGACACATGCAGAGTTTGTCCTTACTAACAGTTCTGCTTGAACCTTTAGTACAATGCATGCACATTTAAACTGAAATGGAGTGGAGCACCCACATTTTTGGTATGAGCAGTTCCAGAGGAATGAGGTTGGAGCAGAATGGATTTTCTCAAACCCTGTACCTTAGTTACAGGAGACAAGAACCTGAATCCTCTACAGCAACTACCATACTGTTAGTTTCAGTGCATTTTCAAGGAATTATGATGAGTGTTTCAGTGCATTTTCAAGGAACTGTAAGCGTCATTTTCAAGGGAAGAGAAGTTTATTGCTACTCATGCTAAGTCTGTTTTCATTGTGCAACTGTTTTGTTTAGCAGATGGTTTTTACTGCTTGTACTAGAGAATTTGAAAGCAGTGTTATTAGCACAACAGGTAGGATATTTTCTTTTGATGCAGAAGTCTGTAGGTTCTACTACCACACCATGTAGTTGGATTGCTGATACTGTGTTGTACTTTAGGGGTGGGGTGCTGCAGTCCGGAATGTGTCCTCCTTTGGATGACATGTCTTGTTACTATGAACCTTTTGTCAGTTTGCTATCCATTCCATGCAATATTAGCAGCTTACCGATTTTTTTTTTTTAATATAGCATGGGTAATTTATTCTTCAAGGGCAGCAGGCCCTGACTTTGTAGGTGAAACACTGAAATATAAAGTTGTTCGCTAGCAACAACCTTTTCATTATTTACAGATCTCTCTAATGTGAAATTATTCAGATGACTTTTACTTCTGCAGGGATTGTGCATATTGACTGACATTGGTGGATTGTAATGACAGAAGTTTGAGGGAACTTTTATGGGTAAAATAATGTGAAACGGGGCAGTTTTAGTCATTATTGGTTCTTGTATTTTGTTTCATTGCTTACTGGAAAAATGTTCAAAAGTGCACGTTTAAAACACAGTCTAACAAGTGGCGCTGTATTTTGCAAAGAATATAATTTAATACAATCAGGAATGTGAATCAAAGAACACATGCATGTACGCACGGTCCTAAATGTGTACAAGGGGCCTATGGTTTGAAAACAACTCAAAGGTAAACTTAATCCGCCACTGGCCAGAAGCATTTTCTTTAAATGTGGGTTTCAATGCAGTTCAGTGAATGTGAGTTTCAAGGGCAGAGAAGTTTGCTGGTAATCCTAAGTCTGTTTTTACTATGAGACTGTATTGCTTTGTTTAGCAAATGTGTAACTGTGTTAATGCTATAAAATTTGAATTAAAAGTTTTAAATTAAATCCAAGTATCTGTAATCATTGTAAATGTAAAGAAGAAAATAGTATGTACACTGGCAGGTTTGAACAGTGTTTATGGTAAGGAGAAATAGTCAAGTAGTGGGACACTGGAATGGCTATGGTCCATTATCCAGCTTAGGGCCCTATTTGACCATGATCCATGTCTGCATGGAGGTAAAAAGCATGAAAAAAGATGAGCTAAGAGATGTGAAGTTAGTAGGTATGTACAAAAACTATAAGTACAGTAGGGGTTTGATGTTGAAATAAAATATTAGATAAGCAAAGTGGAGGAGCAAAGGAATGAGAAAAATAGAGTGGAAATTCAGAAAATTAATTGGGATTGGTATTAATGTAAAAGGAGTGGATGATGCTAGAAGATAAAGAAATGAAATTAAGGAGAAGGGTAGAAAAAGTTATGTGACATTGTAAGAAAGAATAAGCACAATAAATTTAGCCAGAACTCTCATAAAGATGCAGTAAGAACAGTAAGTAGTAACAAAAAGTATGTTGTGATTCCATGTGTACAGCACTTTTGAGAACATACTGTTTGATGAATTTGTTAAAAAAGTCAGTGAAGAGCAGTTTTTAATTGTGGTGGAAAATTTTCCACATTTTAGTTATATGAAGGACATGAGAATTATGATCATTACTACTAACAACTTGTAATGAGAATATTTTGATTGGTATTTGATCCTAGTGATCTTGTAATTATATAACTGCTAGCTAATCACTGAAGTGAAGGAGAGGACCTGTTGTAAAGGATTTTTTTGGATTCTGCTTATCAGAGAGAACTGTATACAATGTCTGAGCAAGGGCACATTAAGGAGTTAGGGAATTACAGTGAGACGAACAGTATGACAGACTGGTTGCATATCCAGCTGCGAGCAGTAGTGGCAGCCTTCCCCAAAACAGTTAGATAACCATCCATCCATAATCCTGTTTTTCCCATTTTTACACTTGACCCCAAGTGCAAAAATGGGAAGAAAACAGGATTATTTATGGATGGTTATCTAACTGTTTTTGGGTAGGCTAATTAAACTTAAGCTCATCAGCTATGTAGTGGCTTATAAGAACAGTGTCACTACAGAAATTTTGTGAGCAGAATGATCGCCACTAAGTTGAGCTTTGTTTTTTTTTTTGGGGGGGGGGTCCTTTGCTCTGCATAGCAGTTCTTTCAGTTTGTTGGCAGCAGAAAAACTTTTCACATCTAAGCATGAAATACAAGGATCTGATGAATAATCAAGCCAGGATGTATTTCAGGTAGGTGGTATTTAATGATGCAATGATGGAGATGGGTCTCTTGCTTGGTAGACGTGCTTTGTTTGAAAACATACATGTTCTTTTTTTGTTTGTTTTATTTTTATTGTTTTACATTCAGTAAGAGTCTTATGGCCATTTTGCAGGGATGAAAAAGCCAGCTGTAGTTTAGTCTGAACATCTGGCAGAGACTTTGAGATATAATTGCAGACTCAACAACATATTGCCTTAGTGCGTCCCTGGCAGCCTGATACCACCCAGTCTGCAACTATTGAAAAAAAAAAAAGAAGAATCCGGTATTGATTTCATGGAATACCATTCCATTTCTGATGATAATAACTGGCTGTTATTTAACATATTGTCAGTTTTTAAATCTATGTGCTATGGGTAGATACCTGTATTATATAATTCACCAAGGATTAAGAATATGGCAGTATACATATATGCTTGTTTTAAACAATCCACTCCAACATTACATAAATTGCTCAATTCTCCACTTTTCCTTAAACTTCACTCCTTTTCCTGAGCATGCATGTATCATTCCCACAAATTCCATTTATTTCAATGCAGTTTGCCCTTTCCCTTTTCTAAAGATTCAACCTCTAGTTCTCTTATGTCCTTTACAATATTCGGTACTTCCGTTATTGTTGATTTAGATTTTGATTTCTATTTTCTAGTAATTGCTATTTTTGGCAGACAGTAGAATTAAACTTGTTAAGGCCTTACTATGTCAGGGCAATTTAGATCCTATGCCCCAGCTCAAAAGAATAATTTCCTTAGTTACACTAATTTGCTCCCCAACGTTTCATTCTGTGGGGAATTTTTAAAACCTACCATTTCATTACATTCCTAAAAGAACATCCTCAATTACCTATTGGCTTTCCAATCACGTATTCAGAATTTCATATCTACCTGAGAAAAAAAAAGTTTCTGAAGTCTTTCCAGGGTATACAAATACTTATGCAAATACTTCCAAGCAAAAATCTTTAACCTTATGGATTCTTGTTTTGCATATTTGGGGGCTATACAGATGTCCTCCCATGTTCCTTTGTAAGTTACCTTTCAATTTTCTCTCCTTAATCTTTTCTAGCATCTTCTGATTGATTGATTCTTATAGTTATCAGATAATAATTCATACATATATACTAGTAATTGTATAACAGCATCTTCAGTTTTTATACCGACTAATCTTAGGTATAAATTATTGAGCCTCAATTTCCTCTAACCTTGGCTTAATTAAGTTCAATAAATACTTCCATCTGTGCCTTTTCTTGGTTATCCAAATGCTCTCTTATTTTCCCTTTAACATTGTGTAGCTGCTGCTTTTCTTGTTTTGTCAGATTTCTCTTATCGTGCGATACTTTAGACTTTGCCAACCATTCTAAATAATTCATATTGCTTTTCCTCCATATCTCTCTCTTTTTCCATCTGTACCATGTTTTAAAGTCCATTTTTATTTTGTCCCATTAACTAGCTATCCCTTCTGAAAATATCTCTTTCTACCTAATAACCTTCAAAATATTTATACTATCCATTACTTGTATTCCTCTCTTTTTAACAGACAAGTACGGAAATGTCAGTGTTCCATTTTTACTTCATTGTCCTGCTTCCTTATCATAATTTTTATTAATGCACGATCTGAAATAGTAGATATATCAAAGCTTTCAGTTAAACGCACATGTTCCTATGAAATACAGTTTCTATCTTTAAAGTCTTCCAACTCATTACACTCCCAGAAAATGTTTCCAAATTACCTCTTTCTTCCCCATCAGACCTTCAACATTTGCTGTCTACCTGAGGAAAAATTCTATGGAGTCTACTTGGGGTATAAAAATATATGTGTAAACATTTCCAAGCAAAAATCCTAAATCTTCTAGATTTTGTTACACATTTGGGAGACAAACATATGTCCCCTACTGTTCCTTTGTGAATCATTTATCCAGTCTCTCTTCCCAATCATTTCTAATCTCCTCTGATTGATTTTTATAGTTATTATGCAATATTATATATGCTCTACTAATTATTCCTTTTTTAACAGCAGCTTCTGTTCTAAATTCTACTAAAACCTCTACCAGTGCTAGTCTTTCATTTAGGACCCTCTCCATTTCTTTCTCTTTGCCTATACTCTGTTATCAATCCTTGATAGGGAATGCAGTCTCTAACCTGCAGTCAAAATACATTCTTGGCATTTTCTCATTGTATTACCTTTCTCTCTCTAGTTATTTGCTCCCAAAACCTTGGTTCCTTTGCCAGTTTTCTCCAATTAATTCCATCCCCTCTTGCCTATTGCCTGTATCTCTAATTGGAGTCATCCATATTGGCAGAATCTTCTTTCTCCATTCCCGTGTTGGCTTAGTTTTTAGAATACTTTCTGCTACATTATCAATATAATATTCTGTATGATTATTATTCTTCATAAAGGTCTGCATCCAAAATCCCAGTCTGTCCTTGTTTCTTGAGCTCCCCCCATTTCATAATCATCCCTTTCCACTTTGAATTATAAGTTTCTGCTTGTGCTAGGTATAGGAGCCTTGACTGTGTAGCTCTGAAATACTCTTTCAATTCTGGTAATCCCAAAGCATCTTGTTCTTTTGGAAGAATTAGCTTATCCCACTTGACTCTTGCCATCTTCCTGTTCCAGATAAAATCCTTCAGCTCTTTATTAATTGCCATCCACCACTTCTCCTCTGGTTGATAAAAATATGCCTGACCTGTGTATAACATGAAAGGGACTAAAAACATTTTAAATATTTGTATCTTACTATCCATATCCATATAACAGAGCTTCTAATTTCTCAGTTTTTGTATTATATTTTCTTTAGTGTCTTCCCATGTATCCTTAGCTGCCACAATGGAATCATGTTTATACTCCTAAATATTTAATTTTATCATGTCCCCATAAATATGGATATCGCTGAACAAATTCACATTTAGCTTCATTAATTTTGTATCCCGAAAAGATTTGAAACGGTCTCAAAATGTTCACGACACTATAATGTCTTTTTCTGGAGCTAGCTTTTCTTGCCTACCATGCCAATTATATCCTTGAATTTCTGAGTCCCTTATTTTCTTTGCCAATGGTTCTTAATATAATGTAAATAACAAAGGGAAAAGAGGACACCTCTGCCTGGTTCCTCTGCTCAAGCAGAAATTAGAAGAGAGGAACCCACCCACATTAATTTTCACATCCAATCCCTCATATATCCTCGTAATCAACCTTATAATTATATCAGGGAATGCAAATGCTTCCATTGCCCTGCTCATAAAGTCCCAGCTTACTCTGTCAAATGCTTTCCCTGCATCAAGACCCACCATCATCTGCTTCTGTCTGGATCATCAATGTTCTGTTAATGTTGTTAAATGTTTGCCTTCCTCCACAAAACCGCATTGATCCATAGCTATCAATTTTGTCATCACTTTTGCCATTCTTATAGCCATTATAGACACAAATACTTTATAACCATGGTTTAGTATTAAAACTGGCTTGTATGAAGCTGGATCTAGTGGGCCTTTACCCTGTTTAGGTATTACAGCTACCACCGTTTTCTTCCAGGATGTTGGTACTTCTCTTAAAATACTGTTAAAGAACACCTTTCAGATCTTTATCAGTTTTTTCCTTCCTAACTTCCATGGAAATACCATCTATTCCTAGGGACTTTCCTGTAGATTGGTTATACATCACCCTTTTTATCTCATCTCCTCCTGTCCTTACTGTTAGTAATTGAGCCTCATCTGGGTCTATATTGCAACATTGAACGCTTAAAACAGCGAACGATGTTACATCGACACATTTTCGGCGAAAGCTGAAAATGTCGAATCCGAAGAACAGCGATTTCTTTCCTAGGGAAAGAAATCGCTGTTCCAACCCCCACAAAAAAAAAAAAAAAACTTTACACACTTCCAAACACATACACACATGCCCAATCTTAATTATACCCCCCAAAAACCAGTAAACAACTAAATACACACATGCACATAACCCAAACATACATTTAACGGAAAAAAAAATAAACATTTTAAACCATATGCACTTACCTTAACCCACACCCTAACCCTAAGGTCAGTAACTCTCGCACATTCACATAAACAGCTCCAAACACATACACACTTACCGTAACCCTAACTCTACCCCCCCAAAACAAAAGTAAACAACTGAAAACACATACACACGGAACTCAACCATACATTTAACAAAAAATATACAGCAGTAAACACTTTCATACATATGCACTTACCTTAACCTGCACCCTAACCCTAAGGTCAGTAACTGTTGCACAATCACGCTCAGGAGCTATACCGGACAAGGGACCACACTACACTTCAGAACACGGCAAAACAACGAAGTGGTCAAGCGACTTCTTTCCCAGGGAAAAATTTCTCTGAACAGCCGCTTCGCTGTTTTGCCTGTTTGCTCTACATGTGTAGATGAAAACGCATTCGACATAATGCGTTTTCGTTGAACTCATAGGAACCCACCTCTTCTACCTCTTACCTTGGCATATTTAATTCTTCTATAAACATTTCCATTTGTACCTTTATTTGATTTCCATAATTCTCTGCTTTATGCATACTTTCATAGAATTTCTAAAATATTTCTAATACTTCTACAGGATGAGTTATCTTCCTTGTTACAAGCTCCCTAAGCTTAGTGACAGCCCTTTCTACTTTTTGTTGCTTTAGTCATTGTGCTAAAAGTTTTTGTGCTCTAGAGTTATCATCAAAAACAGTTGATTAACAGCAATCTTTCTAAATATATGCATATTATCTATGTAATCCCTTATTTTCTGTTTAGCATTCTGCAGTTGTCCCCTTCCTGTTCTGTGAGATTCCCCCTATTTTGCAATACTTTAACATTTGTTAGTCCCGCTAAACAGTACTTGTTACTTCTTAAACATATCTCCCTTTCTTTTATTTCCACCCTATTTTTAAACTCCATTTTAATTTTATCCCACTCCCTAGTTATAGATTCAGAAGAAATTTCTATCTTCCCTAATAGCTCCTGAATAATTTCCACTACTTGTTCCTTAAATTCTTCTCTTTTCAACAAATCGGTGGGAAACAGCCAGTGTCTCATTTTCATTTCATTACCCTGTGTTTTTATTTTAGTTATTATTTGTGCATGAACTGAAATAGTTATTGGGTGTTTATCAAAAGCTTAAATTAAATGCCCGTGTTCCTGTGAAATGTAAATTCTGTCTCGCCTAGCCCATTTTTTGTATCTTAGGGAATATGTAGTACTGAAGTCACATCTTCCATGCCACATATTTTCATGAATTTCTTCAAAAATCTACCCTCCTTTGTTATATTCTCCCTTCTGGGCCCCCTAGACAAATGTTCACTATTGCAAATCAAATTCCAGTCCCCATCTATAAGTAATATTCCTTGCTGAAAGCTGATTATTTCTCCTAGAATTTTCTTTACACTCCATTGTAGCAGTTTTAGGTGGAATATAAATACATGCCAGTAGCCCCGTAGTACTACAAATCTACAATTACTATCTTTTTTATCTTCTTTTATCACTACTGGAGCTCCTCTTACAATTAATATAAGTACTCCTCTTTTCCTTTGTCCCAGGTATTCCACTGAATAACCATCTTGAAAACTTTTCTTTATCAAATTCACATGTTAAGTTCTTTCCAAGTGTGTCTCCTGTAGCATAGCTAATTGCAATCTACATTTTTAAATATAGTTTACTACTATTTTTTTTTGTATTTATCTGAGACCATTATTATTATTATTATTATTTCCACCTTTTATGTATAGCACTTTTTTTTAAAATGTTTAGTTCCAGCTTTTGTGTTACATGCATACACTGTTTGGCAGGTTGGTATTTTATACAGTTGTTTCTCGCCATATCCATTTGAGCCTATGTCACATCTTACAAAACGTCTTCTTTTATTGAAAGCCCTCATACAACAAACATATACACACACCCAATATCCCTCTAAAACCTATTAACAACACACAAAACTATGTATACCTTCAAATATTGAAGTTTTACCCTCCTAATAGGGACACATGTTCCAAACCGACAGCCACACTGATAGATTTGAGTTAACCTAAAAGAAAGGTTATCCATGCTAAAGACACATGGTGCAACCTGTGCTGTCTGGGTTTGTCTCATCTTTACAGCTCTCCCAGCTGGGTAAACACTTGAATGCTTTCAGAGAACATTATCCTCTAGCCAATTCTTTTTATCAGATTGTCTCCTGAAGACATGAGGACCAGATACAGAATTGCTACTAAGCATACATTTATTTGCAAGAACAAAGCCTTATAATATTCAATATTATTTTTCACTTACTTGCTTTCTCTTATAAAACTTGTTACCAGATCAAGCTAATGGCCTTAATCCTGTCATTCCCCCATGTAAGAATAAGAAAAAGCACACTAATTTTTCATTTCTCATGCTCTTTTAACCAGACTTTTTTTTTTTACTTTGCAGTGTCCGCATTTCTTAAAACTGAACAAGGAGAAAGAGAGAAGGGAAAAAAAAAACAGGGGCACCTGTTTACATTAGTATCCCCATTACACTTAAAATAACTGCAGAAACTTTACTTTATAGCTTGCAAAGCAAATCATGCACTATAAAAAATAGTAGCATTAAGAAAAATATGTTTTACTTAATTAACTTTCTCCCTCCTCTTCCCCTCTCCTCAGTATTATTCCAAACATTAATGACATGAAGTAGGCCATATGCTTTAGAGTCCCCCACAAGTTTTACAAAGTCCAGAAAAGTAAACAAAAAAGCAGGAGAAACAAAGGCAAACAATCTCTGAAATAAACTCACACTTCACCAAAAGAACCTTTAGGCCCCAACTCCAGAAAGGAAGCCTATACCATAAAGCAAATGAGAATCGGTTAAAACCACAGGATTTATTCATCTTAATATTCAGTTAAAATTTACCCAGTAGTAGAAGTCCTCTGGCTTTCCTCTGCTAAGTTTCTGTTTTCACACTGAGAGAGCTAGAATTAAGCTATTATTCAATGTGCAGCCATCTTCAAAGTCTCTATTTTATCTTATTATTCAGTCCAATTTGCTTGAAATCCTTGGGCCAGATTCATAAAGGTTACCACAATGTGTACACTTGCTGAATTCAAGAACAGACCTACCATGATGCTTTTGCTGTATAATTGACTCAGAAAGGCTACACTAGGTATACACATCATGTATACTCTGTGGTAACCTTCATGAATATGGCCTCTTGTCTATATCGTAAACCAAGGATGTTAATTTAGATATCCATATACACATCTGTAAAAACAAGGGAAATTATTATTTTAATTTTACATATAATGTAATCAACATGTACATTTACACAAAGCTGTTTCACACATTTACTTCTTCCAACCATTCTGTGTTCTTCTAAACATCAGTGACATAAAGTGGGGAATATTCTTTATAGTTGACCCCCAAGTTTAAAGCAATCAAATAAATCTTAGTCTTTCTTCTTGTTGCAAAGTGCATTCAGAAAACTATTCATCTATCCACCAAGAGTGATGTTTAGAGTATTCCATTTATTCATTAATTTAACAGTAATACTGGTCTTCCCTGATCGTCTCTATCTCCATCTCCATACACAAATCTCTGGTTCAAAAACAAAGTACTCTGATTCTTCTGGTCAGCGTCTCTGCTTTGTTCCTGCCTTTCAAGCTTCTTCTTTTGGATTAATGGAAAAGGGTTAACTGGCAGTGTCTCTGTTGGCTTTGTTATTGTCAGAAGAGTGAGAAGCAGGGTCCCCTTCCTTCTGCTGGCTAACTCACTCATTTTTGGATTTTTTTTTTAATTTCCTCTTTAGCTTACTGATTCTCCAAGGGAAAGTAATCTTGAAGGTATAGCAGCTTGAATTTTGCACCTGCCTCTCAACCTTCCCAGATTATGATAAACTTGCTTCTCTTTTGCCTGGAGTACAATAAATAATCATTTTCCATGAACACTTTTATGTCCCCTGTTTTTAATATTGTCTTTTGCCATATTTTTATTAGGAGCAATGTTTGCTGCTGGTATTATTGTAGCTTTACTAATATAGGCTTTAACTGCTTTCTCTTGGTCAGTTTCGGAGCATATACATGGTATGCTCTCTCAGTTAATAAATCATGCTGTGGCATACCAGTCCAGTTGCTTATTTGTGCACTTTACAAATGTAATGCAGTCTCTTCCTTCCAGTAACTCTGGTACATCAGAAAATCTCATGTTTTCTCAGCATACTCCATCTCATTTAGATCATGTGGCCTCCCGCACCCTATATGGGTGAGCTATCAGGGACCATTCAGTTCATCACTTCTCCCCATGAGCCACATGGTCTGATTTGAGATCAATTCTTTTTTGAACGAGGGGTATAGTTGGTTATGTATAAGTGAATGATCTAAGTATTATACATCACTGTCGGAGGATAAGAGTGTGAATAAGTAGTCCTGGTAGGATGCAGAAAGAATGTAAGGGAATGTTTCAGAAGTAAAGTGTTGAAAGGTATGTACTTCAGTGAAGCTTGCCTTTCTGAAAGATTTTATGAACCTCCCAAACTACAGGTGCTAGAAAATGTGGTGCCTCCTACTATTTTGTTACCAGACTCGGAGTTTCAGGCAGATTCTTCACCTGATGGATTATCTGTCGGTACCTGTCAAATCTTCGAACGCTCAAAATTTCGAACATTACATGGTCGAGACCAAATGTTCGAAATTTTGAGTGCTGGAAGATAGAGTTTTAATGGCACCATACTGTGCAGATAGGGAGAATTTCCCTTTTCTGCACTGAAGTGCGGTCTCGGAGTTGGTATATTTAAGTAGGGGGGGGTGGGAGGGGACGCAGGGGGGCCTGCCCCTCCCTGCCTACACTGTTAGTGTTTTTTTCTGTGTTTTCTTTTTTTATGTTCGAACATCCAAATGTCGAACATTTGGTCTCGACTATGTAATGTTCGACATTTTGGATGTTCGAACATTTAACATAGACCCTATCTATCCTAGTTGCAACAGCAATCATGTGGGTATATTCATCTGAGGATGAAAGCATGGGTCAGTATTTTGTGCCTTGTCTACTTTCCTATCACATTGTTTGATTAGTTTATCTGCTAGCCATTCCAAGTTTTTTTTTTAATTTGTTAACTAGGTAAACCCACTAGACACAAGTGTCCCTTTTTAAGTTAAACCCAGGAGCACTGTCTGGTCAAGTGGCTTGTTTAGAGTTGCACAGTAGGCAAATGGATATGAAAGGAGTTTTGACTACAAGACGTAGGTCATTAACAGCTCAAAGCCTTACTTCACCTGATGCGTCACCAGCTAAATTCCTGAGTGGAATATTCATACAGGAATTTTTTTTGGCCATTTTCTGGAAAATTATTCTCAGCGTTGATGTTTGGTAATTCATTATGGAAGTAAAATTGGAGGTTATCCTTACAGAAAATTGCAATTTATCCCACCCCTTTAGCTATTTTGTCTGATAAGAAAATTTTAACATTTTTTATTATTGTTAGTAAGTTTATAGAACAATAATGAATCCAGGTATGAAGTTATTTCTTATATTTGCTCTAGCATTTCATATCATATTACAAAATCTTGACAGGAGAGGATGAAAAGCCTCTCTGGTCTGCCCCTTAAAGTGGCTTGACATTCTACCATCCTCACATTCCACTTTGCCTTTTTTTATTCCTGCCCATGCCTCTTGAATGCCTTTGCAGATTCTGTGTGTGTGACCCCTTTTGGTACTTCATTCTATGGATGTACTTCTATGTGAAGAAAGTACTTTTGGAAATCCAGGAAGTAATTAGCCCATACAGTGTACTTCCTGTGGCTCTTCCTTCCTCTTCTGTTCTTCCTGATCAGAATAACCCCTCATATCTCCCTGGCATGATTTTATGCATCAGTATCATGTATTTATAGCTTCTCTTTAGTGATAAACGTTCCATCTTTTTTAGCATTTGGTCATATTCCTCCTCCTCCATCCCATGTATTTTATGTTAGGTTTTTCCTGCATTCTTTCCAGCAGCCTGATTACCTTTTCTTTATATGCTATCCATAACTGCAAGCAACACTCAAGGTATGGTATGACCAAGGCCCTTTATAGTAGCAGCATTACCATTACTTTGCTTCCAGAATCTATCCCAGCCATCCTCAGGCGATTCAAGTCGGCATTCTGTTTTCTGTTATCACTTCCTCCTCATTCTGCTTATGGTGGTCCATTCCAAATATGATAAAACCTCCCAATGCCTTTTCCTGCTGTGTTGCCATCATTTCCACTTGTCCCAGCTGATATTTCACACCAAAGGTGTTGTGACCTGAGTGCGGTAGTTAGCATTTATTTAAACTGAATCTCAACTACTGCCTTTCTGTCCACTTCTCCAACCTTTTCAGATCTTTTGCTAACCTCACCCCCTTAAACACACACACACACACACACACACACACACACACACACACACACACACACACACACACACACACACACACACACTGTCTTCAATGTTGCACATATCTTTGTGTCATTAGCAAACAGGATGATCCTGTTCTCTATTCCCTCAGATATAACTGACACAAAAACACAGAAGAATACTGGGCCCAGTACAGGCTACACACACTGCATCACTGGTCATTTTCCTAATTCTTGACATTGTCCCTCTCACCATGGCCCTCTCTAGTCCTCCTCTAGTTTTAATATCAGCGTGTTGTGTGGTGCAGGTCACTGGTGCTCTCCTATCAATTTCACCTGTAACCCAGTCATAAAACTCCACTTGTTTCAAGTTCTATCCATCCACTGTTGTATAGTTTGGATAGTCATGATGAGTTTGGTAGAAGGGGACTTGGATATCAGCCTATAAGCTACGTTTAGTTGAGTACCGTGAATATGCAGCTTGAAGGGTAATATAGTCAATGAATGTGTGTCTACTGATGCAGCTGGTGTAGCTGAATGCCTTTGAAAGAGAATTATACACTTGTAGAAGTTGCTGTTGTTGTCTTTTAGCTTTTCCCGGTTAGGGGGTCGCCACAGCGGAACTCCGGTCCGCTAATGATTGGCAGTAGATTTTGACGAACTCTGAGGTGCCAGCTCGAAGTTCAACCTTCAATGAAGGCATGCCCGTTTATGCATGTCTTTCGAACACCCACCCAACCACGGGGAGGACATGCAGACTCCACACAAACGACACTCCCCGCACTCCAGCTGAGAATCAAATGGGAGAACCTCTTGCTGTGAGGCAACAACGCTATCAATGCACCACCACGGATACACTTGTAGAAGTTGTTACATTATGTAAAATATATAGGAGGGGTCAATAAGTTAAGCATGAGGAGGAGCTAAAGATGGCAGGATACTTATGGACTTGGTATTTTGATAGTCCATATTTTATGGGTAGTACTTTTTGCACAGAGAGTCCAGTACTGGGGGAATAGAAAATTTGGGCTGGAAGTTGGGCCCCAGCACAAATCAGTCATCTAGGCCAGCTTTACTGTGTTCAATAGAATATTACAGACGCACATTTGTGATAAGGGGATATGCTGTTGCACAGATTAACAAATTAAAAATGGTTGTAGTAAGTAAAATAATTGGTGACTATGCAAAGCACTGTGAATAAGAATAGTTTATTAGGTCACACCAGTGGCATGGAGGGATAAAGCCCTACGTCTCAGCTGACTCAGGTTCAATTAGCGGCTTGGGTGACTGACAAAGTGTTAGTGTGAGATGGGCATGTCTTTCCTGGGAAGAGGGTATTTGCTGGTGATGCTTCTTAAGGGGAGTTGCGGTCCAAAGAGGGACGTTGCCTTGAATGCAACCGCTAGGCATGGGTGGGAGAGAAAAGTGGGTAGGGCTTATAAAATAAATAAAAACTCCATATGAAAACACAGACATTTTAACCCCCCCCCCCCCAAGGACTCTCTCAAGATACACAACCAATGAGCATATCTGGGAATTACCACCCAGGTTTCTAACATAACTAAAGAAAGCCTTGTGATTATCCTTAGTGTCCTGTGCAATTTTTCTTTTTGGTATTGGTAGAAGAATGCTGGTAGACCCAGCAAGGACATGGGACACTGAGTCCAGGGAAGTATAAATGTGGTCCAAAGGGACCAAAAAAAAATAGCTTACAGGCTGCATGCGGTGGTGGTGCTGCGGTAGCATTATCGCCTCACAGTAAGACGTTGTCCTGTTCGATTCCCAGCTAAAGCGTTTTCTGTGTGGAAACATGCGTGAATGGGCGTACTTTCGTTGAAGGTTGTGCGCCAGGGCTGGCAACTCGGTACGTAAAAATCTACTGCCAATCATTAACGGACCGGAGTTCCGCTGTGGCGACCCCTAACCGGGAAAAGCCGAAAGATATAATAACAACAGGCTGCATCTCTGTAGGGACAGGAAAGATAATAAACACTTTCTAATCACTGGGGAATGTTCAAATAATAAAAGGAGTTTTGTGGCAGCCACTGGCAAATCTCCTAAATTCATTTAAAAATGTGACAAAAATGTAGGATTAACATTATAGCATAAATCAAAATATTCCAGTAAGAATAAAAATGCTAAAAGAATAAGAAGTTTTATAAATAAATAATATAGTAAAAGCAAGGACATGATAGAAATAAATAGTTGTTTCAATGTATTCATCCTATTTTATAAACTAGTATTGTCTATTGATGGAAGTCAGTAAGATTCATGAAAGAAAGTATCCCTAGAGATGAGATGCCCCTTTTGAATTCTGCTTCATTATCAATATCTGCTCAATTTATTATTCTGACTTCATAGATATAATTTATAAAGTGCTATATATGTCCAATAATTGTTTATAATTCTGATCAATACTTTAAAAAGTTGACATGATACTTTTCATTTATGCAGTCTAATCAAGTTTAATTCAGCCTGGAAAGGCTCCCAAAAGTATTGCCTTGGCTTCCTCAAAAGGTAATAAAACATCATTTTTGCCACTAGAAAGAAATGTCCAGAAATGTGTTCCCCCTTGATAATTGCAGTTTTGAAAATATCCTTTGGATTCAGAAACAAATCATGCTCAGAGTGAGATGCTGGATGAGATTGCCAGCATTGTTAACGAATGACTTGGAGCAGCTTCTTGCTCGAACACAACTTGTTTCAGAATCCAGGGGTGTAATAACAGTTCAATGTATAATGCAGAACAAATTCATCATAAAAAGCATGCAGTGTATAAACTAAAGCACATAATCCATTACATAGTAAATTAGACCTAAAAATGCAGTAATAAACCCAGTTGGTGTTAAAGAATATGCATAGTTTACTGTTTATATATTTGTTATTTAATTATTTATTTTTGTAATGAGTGGGTTCTCTTCAAATATGTTTATCCATGGAGTGGAACATTGTGCATTATTGCTCTTTGATTATATATTGCCAAGAATAAATCTAAACCATGATCTGCAAACAATGTACCCTTTTTGCTTCCCTAATATATATAAGCACATCTGGCATCCATTACACCTTTTCTGAGCTGCAGTATTCTGCTTTTGGGCAGAGTTTGACCAAACTTTATGCGCGTACAGCCACCATGTATTTCACCCTCTCCCTTCGCTAACTAACAATCTTAGCAGAGGGTCAGAAGAAGAAGCAATTTCCTATTTTACATAATAGAAAGTTTTTATATACTAGATCCTAAGAAGTTAGTGGTAGTGCATCTTTGTATAGGCTTAGATTATGCATTTAATAAAGTATATACCTATAAACAGTAGTGACTTTTTGAGGAACATAATAAATCAAGGAGGAATGAGGCTAAATCTGAGGGCCAAAATCATAGTTTTGTCCTTAAATCATACCCACTCCCCACAAATGCATATATGCCAAGAACAAATGATCTTCCTCCTTCAGACACTCATGCAGGGCATTTCAGTCCATACAGGGCTTCTCATAAATGGAAAGATCTACCAGTAAGGACTGCAATATTGTTCAGTTCACATAAAAGAACATCAATCAATGTCTAGGTTTGATGAAATACTTCGAAATCAGTGCTAACCTAATAACCAGTCATTGAATATCTTGAGAAGCTTTCTTCAGTCTGCCACATGATGCTTTTGATGTGCTGTGCTGGTAATATAAATAAGTAATTAATAAACATTCAATTAGCAAACATGAACTTTGCACAAAAAAATCAAATACTGAATTCTATTTAATGATTTATTGACAAAGTAACCTTCATTGCCAAATAAATCACTTCAGAAAAGATTAAATATTTCAGTTGTTTGCTGTGTGCTTCCATGAAGGACATTCATTGCAGGTCCCCTTGTGACATTCTTTAGAATAGAACATGCTGAAAATGATGCAGTGGTTTGTTTAACCCTGCACATATGTACTACTATTCCAGTACAACTCAGAAGATAATGCTAGAACGCACCAGTTACCCACTGGGCTGCTGTATCTCTTATTCATTCCCAAACGAGTAAATGTTATCTTCAATTTTATTTAATTAAGTACTTTGAAGGAGGACAGTATAGCAATAACCCACGCCTGGGTGTGGGTAATGCAGGATTTACCCATGGCTGGCGTGGTTTGGTCCCAAGGGTGAAGCCTGAGGGACCAAACAAAGACAACCGTGGGTAAATCCCGCATTACCCACACCCAGAAGTGGGTTATTGCTATTATACTATGACATTATTTAAGAAAAGAAATAATTACTTTTCTTAAATAATGGCATTGTATAATGCCTCTTTGCTGCCCTTCCGCAGCTGGCTGGTATCCACGGCAGTTCTGATGTACTGCGCATGCCTACGCAGTACATCAGAGCTGTGGCCAAAAGCAATGGAGAAAGCAAGATCTCCGTTGCTCTTTACTGTTTCGCTATGTTAAATGGGTTTAACATAGCGAGACAGCTTTAAAATAAGCAACGGACATCTCCGTTGCTTATTTTAAAGCTGTCTCGCTATGTTAAACCCATTTAACATAGCGAGACAGGTTAAAAAAAAAGCAACAGAGAAAGCAAGATCTCTGTTGCTTTTTACACACTGTGTCACTATGTTAAAGGAGTTTAACATAGCGAGACAGCTTTAAAAAAAGCAACGGAGATCTCCGTTGCTTTTTTTAAACCTGTGTCGCTATGTTAAACTCTTTTAACATAGCGAGACAGTGTTTTAAAACAGACTTATACTAATGGAAAAAGTCCGGGCGACCGGACCTTTTTCCATTAGTATAAGTCGATTTACAACGTGCACGCTGGCCAATCAGTGTGCATGTTTTGGAATATTAATGGGGGGTCATGGTATAATAAGGCATCAGTACTGCCCAGCATGTCATAATATCTCATATTTAAAAATAAAGCCTTGCTTGCTGTTTATATGGCTTATTTAAAAAAAATTCTACTCAACCTTTCTTATTTTTATAAGGTGTCATCAGGATAAAAAAATTCAAAAATCAGATTTCTTATATAGGCACAGACTAAAAAGTAATTATATGCTGCTAAACTTTCAATAAAAGTAGTTGGTTGTATGACACAGACCAAATGAAACTTAATTGCACTGGAATTGCAGGTGCTAATAGAGTGCTGGGGAGGAATGGACATAAGTGGCTGATGCTGGCTCCCTAGGGTAGAGAGGCTGTATCAGTAGCTGTGACACTTTCATTGTTGTACACCAGGTGGCGCAGCATCAGTAGAAGAAAGGCCAGTGTTGGTTGCTGTCACTGTAGCTGGGGCTATGATGTGTATGTGGAAGCATGCATACTCCTAGACCCTGCATTGTGAGAGCTTGGGCCTCTAGAGTCATGGATGGAACAAAACACCCCACTGGTGTCTGTAGTGATCCACTGCTGGCCATCTTTCACCCTCACTGTACTACACAGCAGTTGGGAACAAAGGGGCTATTAGACTGATGGGGAGTAGGTTACTTGAGTAAGGGTTAAGGAAAAAAACGAAAAAAATAATAGTAAAAAAGTAACAGGTGCTCACATGAAGGAAACTGTTCATCTCTGAAAAGGAATCACTCATTCAGATCCTTTTGTAATTCAACCCCTGAATAAACACAACGCTGTTTGCTTTTACAATATAAAATATTATGCCCTTTTCATTTGTATCTGGTGATGCTGTGTGCTGGACCTAATGCTGCTTTTTTATTTTATTATATACATATTTTTGTTACTACTGCGGTGGTGGTGCTGCGGTAGTGTTGTCACCTCACAGATAGACGTTGCCCTGTTCGATTCTCAGCTAGAGCATCTTCTGTGTGGAGACATGCGTGAATGGGCGTACCTTTGTTGAAGGTTATGCGTCAGGGCGGGCAACTCTGCACGTACAAATCAACTGCCAATCATTAGCGGACCAGAGTTCTGCTATGGCGATCCCTAACCGGGAAAAGCCGAAAGACAAAACAACATATACATATTTTTGTTCCAGCAAAACATTCAAGGAACAATTTTTATTATAAGAAGGAAAAGGTTAACCAAATCTTATTGGAACATTGTTCACTGTATTACCTAATTCCTGGCAATATGGATTAAAAAACACAACAAGAAAAATCTAGCAAAGCTAGACTTCTAACTGTGTGATGCCTTAAACCTCTTGCATCAGAGGCCTCATGGGATATATGCAAAT
This sequence comes from Protopterus annectens, assembly GCF_019279795.1. Classification (NCBI taxonomy): domain Eukaryota; kingdom Metazoa; phylum Chordata; order Ceratodontiformes; family Protopteridae; genus Protopterus; species Protopterus annectens. The sequence continues at coordinate 1,023,589,409 of NC_056743.1, forward strand.
CACCCTTTAAGGATATCAGGTGTTTCAGCTAAATGGCAATTTTGAATGTCCATGACTTTTTCTTTTACTTTCATTTTTAAGTCTATTTATGGACAAATTCAGGCCATTAAAACCAAATGGATTAGGAGAAAAAAGTTGGTGTCTAGATATATTATTTTTCCAAAGCAAAATTGGTTACTTACAAGGGGCAAAGTACCTATATATAGTACTACAGGGTTATTTGTATGCAGTATGAAATGTTTATGTTCACCCTCAGTAAAGCATATCCATATGGAGTAGGATAAGTGTTGAAAACTGTCTATTTCAGTTGTAGTTTTTGACAGTTAATCAAATCTCACTTCCTTCCAGAGACTTACTTCAACAGGGATTTTTACTTATACCCAAGTACAAAGATACCAGAGCTGTTTATATTAACAGCAGGTGTACACGGGGGTTGTGTGAGGTTTTGTCCCATAGAAACATTTTATTAGCTGCATTTTAACACAAGACTATTGATTAATCATCTATGCTATTTCTTGTATCTACCCATCCATCCACAACCTATTTTTCCCATTGGGAGGCAGATAAACTTTATACAACAGAATGTTAATCGTTGGCAACATGACTGTAGCATATGGAGTCTATAACTTTAAATATGCTGATGTCTAGCTACAGTAAGTGTATGCACTGTGATACACTTCTTTCTAAAAAGTGACAGAGGAAAGACCATATGGAGCTTAAAAGCACATCCAAAGTTTGTGTTCTTTACAAGACAAACTGAGGAGATATCCACATTTCCAAGGTGTCAGAAGTAATGCAGTATATGTACATGTTTTTTTCTCCTGAAGCGCTTGTGTTCCAAAGCAGAGCAGTATAATTTGTAGTTAGAAAACCGATCCAACTATAGCCACCATGAAATCTCTTCCTATAAGGCAGTGTGTACCAGAAAACTGAAAGCTTGGGATCCAGAAGTTTTAAATGATTCACTGTAAGCAGAATATCTAAGAATCTTGAAAAGATACATTGTCACATGAATTCATGTCCGTGATGAAAAAGCCTTGAAGTTATTTAATCCTGTTACCTTGAATGAAGAGGAAAATGACAAACTAGTACCACTTTTAGAGACATTTAGGAATTCTTGTGAGCCTAGAAAGAACTTCCTGTTTATTTATCATTTGTTCTTCATAAGAGCAAAAGGCCCTACAGAACTTATAGGCTTATGCTACCTAGCTGAAGAATCATGCCAAAGAGAATTTTATTAGCTATATTTGATTCATTAATAAGAGACAAAAGGGACTGTAGTAAAAGAATTAATCAAATAAAAACAGATTATGAGTGAAACAGACCTGACCTTATCAAAAGCTGTGAATGGGTGCCATGCAAGTGAAATTAGTAGCGCACAGCTAAAGGAATTAAATAAGAAAATTTTTTTTGTTGAACAAAGCGAGTCAAATAAAAAGGCAACAATAAGGAATACAATAAGAATTTTGTTATAACCGTGATAGTTAAGAGAAAGAGAATGTTACACATGGTTCACCAAATCCAGCTGAATCAGTGGACCATTTTATCAACTATAACAAACTATCCTGATATTGTGTGACTTTAGAGAATATTATACTAAGTGAGGGATGCAGGAAAAAGCCTCCATATGACTGCTATCAAGGGCTTGCCTCTATTCACGCAGGGTTGCTAAGTAACATTTTTAGTCTTCCGATGTTATGAAATGGTGCAAGTTAAACCATCTTGATGAATAATACCATATCTAAAGAATAGAAATAGCATACACTGGAACTTTGGCACAGTGGGAATTCAAGCTTTGTGTACTAGCTGTGGTTATAAGCATGAGAGAAAAAAGGTCCTGCATTTATCAGGTTTGCAGAAGCTATGGTAAACAGCAACATTTAAAATAAGAAGACAAGTGCATTCAAAAATGACATGTCATATGCTATTGAACACAAAAATGAAAAATAAGCTATTTTAGGTAATATCAAAGTAAAAAGTTGAGATACTGGAATCACAAACTGCACCAGAAACAGTGACACCATATTGCAAGTCAATGTTTGGGCAAGAAATATTCAGAATTGCTAAGCAAAATGTTTCATTTAGTCTCCACACATTTGACTAGTACAATGTGAGGTTTCCATAAACTTTTAAAGCAGTAGAAATAAATGTCAGACAATTTTTTTTAAATCTTTATTAAATTATCAGTTGAGACATAGGTACACATTCATTTATAGAAAAAAAAATATTAACATTTTCCAATTGTGTCTTATACATTACATGTGTTTTCTTTCTTTATAATAGTTAGTCACTCCATTATGTAATTTACTTAATTCCTGGACTCTTTTAAACCTCACTCCTTTTCTTAAACATTATTCTGCATGTATTGTTCCCACAAATTCCACTTATTTCTACCTAATTTGTTCCTTTCCTAAATATCCCACCTGTAGTTCTTTTATTTCCTTTTCGACATTTAATACTTCAATGAGATTTGGTTTAGATTTTGAGTTTCATTTTTTAGTATCTAAACAAACAAAATTTATATATCATTACACTTAAGGCCTTACTATGTAAGATTCTGTATCCCAGCTCAAAAGAATAATTTCCTTGGTCACAGCCATTTGCTCCCCCAATATTTCTGATACTACGCTGTACGGAATTATTTAAATCTACTAACATGCTCCCAAGCATCTCTCTCAATTCCATCACACTACCTGAAGAAATATTATTTGAAGTCTGCTTCGGGTATAAAAATACCAATGCAAACACTTCCAATCAAAACTCCTAAATCTTTTGGACACTTGCATACTTGGGAGCCAAACAGATGGCCATCCATTGTTCCTTTTAAATTGCTTTTCTAGTATCTTTTCTAACTTTGATTGATTTTTATAGTTATCATGCAATATTTTATATGCTCTGTTAATTATCCCATTTTAACAGAAGTTTCTGTTCTAGACTCTAATAAAAACTCTACCAGATCTGGTCTTTTACTTAGCACTCCACTATCCCTTTCTCTTTGCGTATAATCTGATGTCAGTCTTAGGTAGGAAAGGCAGTCACTAACCTGCAGTCCAAACTTCTGCTTGGCTCATTCCAGTCTATTATCTTTACTTCACAAAGATTCAGACAGTTGGAAGTATATTCAGAATAGCAAGTTCAGCCATTAGAGAAAAGCTACTCCTATGTACATAAAAAAAGGAAGTACAAGGTTTTGTTTGAAATCATAAAACTTAAATAAGCTAACTCATTTAATATTCGGGTTCTTCTGATTTGCAAGAAGCTAGAAATGGTAAAACAATCCAATGTGAAAGTGCAAGAGAATATATTCCTGTACACATTCAGGACCAGTGACATAGTCACAGAGATTCATGAATTAACTCTACAAGGCAATAGCAATGATATATATTTCATACCTGTGTTTACATGTTCGCTGATTTTGAAAGTTTGATAAGATATATGAAAGTATATCTTGATCCTGTGCCTGTGATACATCAGGCTAGGAGATACCAGTAGCTCATTGGCATAAAACAAATCAGGAATTAAAATTAATGGAAGCACAGACACCATTAAGATACAATTAGAGCCAACAGAATGGGTATGGGTAAATAGTAGGGTTTCTAAGTAAGATATTAAAATATTATTGCTGATCCAAAAACTCTGAAGAAAGTGATTATAAAATATCACTTCCCAGTACTTACAACTGAAGTTTTTTTTTTTTTTTTTGGTAATATCAGATTTATTTATTTTTTATTATCATCTGCGTGATGAGGAATCTAGTAGATAGAAACATATAAGGAAACATCCAAGGTACATTTAATTTACAATTAAGAAGGTACAGGTTACTTAGACTTATCTAATCGGAAGTATTCAAAAGAGTTGTTACACAAGAAATTGAATGTTTCAAAGTACTTGTAAACATAACTTATGATCCATAGCTGTGTATATACGCACACAAGAAGAGAATGCCAGGAAACTAATACAGGTAATAAATGAATTAAGATGGCATAATTTCAAGATAAATAAGACCAATGTAAAATAAGAGTAAGAAGTACAAAGTTTATGGATCATATTCTAATATCAGAATGATTAGAACCTGGCATAGATGCAGAGAATATCTTGCACAGTTTGTATCTAACGCATTTAACTTAACTAAGCCTCTAAAAACTATTAGAGCAAGGTGTAACCTGCAAGCTAACCTACAAAGATGGAAAGAGTTTTGAAATGCTCAAGAAAACAGTTACAAAAACACTGTATAATTCTGTAATATGAATAAACTAGTTTTGTTTCAAACAGCTTTCAGAATGATAAAGGAGATGTAGTCTTATGAGAGAGCAGACTTGTTGCCTGTAAGAGAGGAGCATTTACAAATGCATAAAACAGATGTGCTCATACAGAAAAGAATGGCTAGTAATGGCATATACATGCATGAAATTCCAGGAACAGATCTATAGAATAGTTCAGGTGAAATCGAACCACAAAACCTTGCAGTACATATTCAGAAAGTCTTTGCATATGGCACCTCTGAGGCTGAAGAGGGTGTCACTTAATCTAAAGACATATGATCTAGTGTTGTGGAGAAAACCTGTATGGATAGAGAAGATGCAGGAGGATGTGATACAGCATAATTCTTTGTACCCATTGGTATTTTCTCTAGTGTTGCCTTATGTTCCCTTTTTGCTATTATGATAAGGACTATGTAGTGCTGAAACTGAGATCAGATACTTCCTTTACGTTAGTAACCCTTCAGCAGAAATGTATATTTTGTCTTTTAAAATGTTTATCACATTTTGTAGTTATGAAATTTTACATTATAGTAACTTTGTTATTCAATGTTTGGTGACATGGCATTTTCTAAAAAGATTAATTACCTTGTAGGTATAGTTAGTGGACTTTCTGCTGAGTAGCCCGAAGAAGTGGTTCTGTCTTCTGTGGCAGAAAAGCTGGAAAAGGCTGTCTTGGAGATTTTCTGCTCATTTTGGTTTCCCAGGAACATTCTGACAGAGCTGCCAGAGTCAGGTAAGTGCTGCTGAATTGCTTGAGGAAGCATTATAATCTAACTTGATTAACAAACATGAAAAACATGACTGGAAGACTAGATGTGGACAGAAGACCAATAACATAAACATATCACATACCACACATAAAATATACCGAAATTACACCCCTAACTATAAACTTATAAGAAGTGACAGACCCCAAAAGAAATGTGGAGGAGTAGCCTGGTATAATGGTTAAGGTGTTTACCTTACAGACACAAGGTGCAGGGTTTGATTCTTACATGGGGTAATTGGCTAGGCTTAATAAAATGGCCCACAAGGGCAGTTAGCCTAGTACTAATCTATGATCTATGATCTTCTCCTCCTCCTTAACAGTAACACCCTATACTAAGCCCAAACCGTCATTTGACACCATCGAGCTAATCCTCGCCCTTCTCAAAGTAAACAATAATAAAACTTTATGCATTGCCACCCTGTACATTCCTCCTGGTAACAATATCCCTATACTAGAAGATATTTTCACCTGGTTCACCTTCAACATAAACAATGAGACAATAATCCTAGGCGATGTCAACATAAACTGGTCTTCCATTGACTCATCTACCCCTTCTCAAAGCATCAGCCTATATCAAATCACACAGCTAATCAAAACCCCTACTAGACCAAATAAAGATTACACCACAGGTAGCATCCTTGGCTGGATACTAGTCTCCCACCCAGACCGAGTTTCTGATAGTGGTACTCTCCCAGACACCCTAAGTGACGATCTCCCTGCCTACATACGCCATTCCCCCTCCACCACAAACACATTACCACCCGCAACATGCAAAACTTCAACCCCCTAATTTTCTCTAATGCCTTAAAACAAATAGACTGGAACCCACTAAAGTCCCCCCTTTAGATGCTGCTGTCTCACTTTTCAATAGAATTTTCACTGATATACTTAACCACTTCACCCCCTGTAGAACCAAAAGACTTACATCCAAAACAGCCCCCTGGCTAACTAAAGACACAAAACTTCTTATGCATCATCGAGATAAAATCTGGAAATTCAGTCAAAATGCAAAACTCCCAACTTTCTTGCCCAATACAAGCAACTGTGAAATCAAGTAAAAAAACAATTAGCCACTGACTGCAAATCATACTACCTTAAACTTCAAAATAATCATAAAACCAACAACCCCAACAAATTTTGGAATAGTATTGCAACAAAACTATCCCCAGGCAAAAAATAGAACCCTTGCCCTGACCCAGACACACCAGACCTCCACCTAGCTACCCAATTCAATTCCTTTTTCATTGACTCCATAGGCAAACTCACCTCTTTTTTCCCTAACAACATCCCCCTCAACTTAACTGAAACCAAAAACTCAACACCCAAGAACCCCAAGTCCCCCCTTTTACTCTCAAATCCATTCCTACCCACACTATAAAAAAGCTCCTACAAAAGTTAAAACCTTGCTGTAATGCCACAGATTACATTCCATCCAACTTTCTCCAACTAGCTGCTGATGGCATAGCCCTTCCAGTCAGCATCCTAATCAATCACTCCATTCAGAAGTCCTATGTACCATACCTCTGGAAAAAAGCCTTCATCATCCCCCTCCATAAAGTAGGTACAAACTGTTCAATCTCCAACTTTAGCCCTATTGCTATCCTATCCCCTATCTCTAAGATACTCGAAAAATGTATTCACCTCCAACTATTACCCTACCTACTAGACAACCAACTTCTAACTCCTACCCAACACGGGTTTAGACCAGGACATAGCACCACCACTGCCCTTCTTTTCTTCCTCGAAATCATTAACTCTGCTTGAGACTCTGGGAACATAGTTTCTACCCTCCTCCTGGACTTATCCAAAGCTTTCGACACTGTCTCTCATGAGTTTTTGCTTTCTAAACTCTTCCATCTTAATCTCTCCTCCTCTTCTATCAAATGGTTCACCAGCTATCTCTCAGCCAGGGAACAAGCTGTAAAATGAAACTATTGCACTTCCTTCACACCTCAAAAGGTGTACCCCAAGGCTCTATCTTGGGTCCTTTACTATTTAACATTTTCATCAATGATTTTCACCAAAAGATCCCCAATGCTAAACTGGTGCAATACGCAGACGATTCCACTATCATCTGCCCAGCCAAAACTCTTCCCTTACTAATAAATCTTACTCAAGAGGCTTTCTCCTCCACTGAGTCCTGGATGCTTGACAGTCATCTAGACCTAAATGCCTCCAAATCCAAAATAATGATCTTTACCCCTTCTAGACATACTGCTGTTGACAAAGCATCCTTCTCCATACTTAGCCTAAACAAAACATCTATTGAAATAGTTCCCCATACAAAACTTCTGGGCGTCCTTATCGATGACCAGCTAAAATTTGACATCCACCTACAAACCAATGTTAAAAAGACTCATCAAAAACTTGGAAAGCTTTATCAACACAGACGCTACCTTTCTCTGTATTCTAGACATCTCCTATCTACCACCTACCTCCTACCCTCCCTTTTCTATGGAGGTCCACTACTCTCTAACCTCCAATCATCCCTAAAATCTAAACTTTCCTCATGCTATAATAACATTTCAAAGTTTGCCACAGGATTCAAATCCTCTACTCACCATTGTAACTCCCTACATGCTCTAAATTGGTTGGAACTCCCAGGCTACCTAAATTTCATTCAATTAACTACAGCACACAAGCTGATTTTCAAACCTTCTAACTGTCCATCACTCTCCTCTTCCCTAAAACTTCACCAGCCACATTGAACACTTAGATCCACAAATCAGAACCTCTTAGAACTTTACAAGCCTTTATACGTACCAGGCCAACTTCTACTATCATTCTCCCTTGCCAGGTTATGGAACTCTCTCCCCCCCCCCACATTAGAACCACCCCAAACCTACCCTCCTTTAAAACCCTACTCCACTCTCACCTCTCCTCCCTCTGGGAATGCTCTTGTACCCATCCTACCTGATTCCTGACACCTATCCCTACTCAATACTACTCACAATCTCTGCCACAGCTTTAATTCCTCTCTCTAAAATTCCTTTGCCTAAATACATATATTTGTATTAAATGAACATGAATATATTGTTTTTGTAAATATCTTATAAGTGATTGACTCAGCTCATACATTTCAAGATATGTAAAATATTATCCTTCTGTATATTGAATGTTAAACTGTTGTTCTTATATGTTGTACTAATACATTGTGTATTATCTTTCTCTCTGGAGCTTTTCTCCTTGGGCCTCCATTGAAAACAGGCTACCTTGGCCTAATGGACTTTGCCGGTTAACAAACTGAAATAAATAAATAAAATAAATATCACATCCACCAATGAAGAACTTTTTTTTTATTTGAAATTCATGTTCTACTGGGATGAAGGTGCTCAAATAAAAGTTTTAGTAGTGGAAGCTAGGGTAAGAAGGGAGGTGATGATTAGTGATCAGCAGTATGGTTTCATGCCAGGAAAGAGCACTACAGATTCAATGTTTGCTCTGAGAGTGTTGATGGAGAAGTACAAAGAAGGTCAGAAGGAGTTGCATTGTGTCTTTGTGGATTTAGAGAAAGCATATGACAGGGTGCCTAGAGAGGAGTTGTGGTATTATATGAGGAAGTCGGGAGTGTCAGAGAAGTATGTAAGAGTGGTACAAGATATGTACGAGGGTAGTGTGACAGTGGTGAGGTCTGCGGTGGGAGTGACGGATGCTTTTAAGGTGCAGGTGGGATTACATCAGGGATCAGCTCTGAGCCCTTTCTTATTTGCAATGGTGATGGACAGGTTGACAGACGAGATTAGACAGGAGTTCCCGTGACTGTTATGTTTGCAGATGACATTGTGATCTGTATTGAGAGTAGGGAACAGGTGGAGGAGACCCTGGAGAGGTGGAGATATGCTCTAGAGAGAAGAGGAATGAAGGTCAGCAGGACTAAGACAGAATATATGTGTGTGAATGAGAGGAAGGATAGAGGAATGGTGAGGATGCAGGGAGTAGAGGTGGCGAAGGTGAATGCGTTTAAGTACTTGGGATCAACAGTTCAGAGGAATGGTGAGTGTGGAAGAGAGGTGAAGAAGAGAGTACAGGCATGATGGAGTGGGTGGAGAAGAGTGTCATGAGTAATTTGTGACAGACGAGTACCAGTAAGAGTGAAAGGGAAGGTCTACAAGAGGGTAGTGAGACCATCTATGTTATACGGGTTGGAGACAGTGGCATTGACAAAAAGGCAGGAGTCAGAGCTTGACGTGGCAGAGTTGAAGATGTTAAGATTTGCACAGGGTGTGACGAGGATGGGTAGGATTAGGAATAAGTATATTAGAGGGTCAGCCCAGGTTGGAAGGTTTGGAGACAAAGCCAGAGAGGCAAGATTACGTTGGTTTGGACATGTGCTGAGGAGGGATGCAGAGTATATTGGGAAAAAGATGCTAAGGATGAAGCTGCCAGGTAACAGGAAAAGAGGAAGGCCTAAGATAAGGTTTATGGATGTGGTGAGAGAGGACATGCAGGTGGTTGGTGTGACAGAGCAAGATGCAGAGGACAGGAGGAAATGGAAACAATTGATCTGCTGTGGCGACCCCTAACGGGAGCAGCCGAAAGAAGAAGAAGATTCCCTGTGACAGCTGTGGATTTCATTAAGTACTTTATTGGTGGCTGTGGTTGATTTATGTTATCACTTAACAGTACTGCCTACCATTCACAAACAAGGGATATAATGGAACAATTCATCGCCATTTTTAAGAGATGTTGAAGGTATTTTCAAACTGATTGATGTAAGAGGGAATGGAAAGTTCCTGCTTCTTTTCCTTGCTTACAGGAATGCTCTCAAACAGTACTGTTTGTTTTTACCATTTGAGATGCACTGCAGTCTTGTGATGAAGAGGCCCTGGATTTAGTTTATGATAAGAGGGAGAGTAAATGCAATTTCTGTTGGGAGTCTGCTGAGAGTTAGGTCCCAAGATTCCAGACTCATGGCAGTGGAAGTTCCATAAAATAGCAAATTGTTTGTTTTAGAACTTCCAGACTATTGCAAAGAAACATATACTATCCTGATATGGTTACCATGTGTTTTGTCAAATGTTGCTTTGTTCAACAAATGCTATGGGTGCTCAAGACTGTCAAATGTTCAGATAGTCGAACTTCTGATGTATTGAACTGCAGTTTCTTTAATAGTGGGGATTGGGAGGAGGTTAGGGTGTGTACATGTGTGTTTGGCTGTTAGGATAAAGGTTAGCTAAGGGGTACAGATGTTGTGTGTTTGCATGCAAGTGTGTGTGCTTTAGGGTTAAGGTCAGAGTTAGGTAAGGGGTTAGATTTCATGTTTGCAGCATGTGTTAAGTGAGTGAGAGTATGAGTGTGTCTTGTGTAGTGGCAGTGTTACGGGAAGCAGTTTTTTAAGGTGTGGGGTGGGGTTAGGGTTAGCACACATTACTGCTCACCTCAGTAATGCATGCTAACCTTAACCCTGCCTCCGCCCCAACACTAATGCCAGACTATACCTTAAAAAAAAACTTCCCGTAACACTGCTGCTATTCAGACAAATTGGAGGCTAGTGTTGTGGGAGTGTTTTTTTTCTTTTTAAATGTTTCATTCATTTGGTAAGTAATTCAACAATTATGTATGTTCAGTCTAATTTTTGTTTGTATGCTTTGTCCGACATTAAGTAAGTTCGATCATTCATAACAAAATCGTTAATGTACACAAATCCCAACAATGATAGAACCTGGTTCTGATGAAGTCTTTATGAAAGGTGTTGTAAGACAAAAGTGTTTAACTGGATTTTTATTTTCATTTTTAACTATTAAAGTGATTATTGTTTAAAGTTTGCTAGTTGAGAGCATATCTATAGAGTATGTTCCCAGTCCTATAACTCTCCTTTTGCACACCTACAAAAAATGCTATTTATGTGTGGGAACATGATTTTTTAAATCTGTTTAATGTGTATAATTAGTTATGCAGACACTGCCAAGCAAAAATCTTAAATTACTCTGGATTTAGTGGCATATTTGGGTGTGAAACAATTCACTATCCATCTTTCCATTCCAAATATATAGGATTTCGCTTTTCCCACCCCTTGCCCAGCTTGTCAGATTGTTCTATTTTCCTTTCTAAATATCTGTTTTGTGTTATGCTTGCCACCCTTTTTATTTTAGCTAGGCCTATCCTCACTTCAAGTCAGAAACTGTGCTAGGCTTGATGTCTGTGAACTACTTCTGCTATTTTCTATGACCTATGGCTCCGCTTTCAACATATCTTAGGCACCAACCTATCATTATATTGGAAATCAATCCTTGCTCATGAAATTTGTGTATCCTCTTTTCTAACTTGCTCCAGGTATGTTTGGACTTTGTTTCTTTCACTGCATTCTCTTGCTGCATTAGCAGTTCTTCCTTCATAGGTGTGTACTAGGCTAATGGCCCTGGAGCCTTCACAAGCCTTGCCCATAGGATTACCCTGGCATCATGCCAACTGACCTTAGTTCCCAGTGCTTCTATTGAGTAGAGCCATTGGAATGATCCCCAGGGTGAATTTTCTATTTCCCATCCACTCATCAAGATTTCTGTTGAAGAGGTCCAGTGAGGTGCTCTGTTTGACATGTATGGGGAGTCTATTCCATAGCATGGGCAGTCTCAGGGTTATGAACCTGCCCCTCCAGCTTGTTCTGTTGATTGTGGTAATGAGGTTGAAGTCTCTGGAGCGTGTGGTGCAGAGGGATTGGGATTTCTTTAGATGTAACATTTCTGACAGAGCTGGGTCAGACATGGCTTTGTAAGTCAAGCAGAGATTGCCTCTAAGTAGGCGATATGGGACAGAGAATAGTTGGAGTTTTTTTAGTCTGTCCTTATAGGACAAGTGTTTAAGACCTAGGATTCTCTTTGTGAGGCACTTTTGTGGCCTCTCCAGTTGTTGCAGGTGTCTAGTGAGGTACATGCCCGGTGATTGGCCTAATGAGGGAAGAGTAGAGGGAGACAATTACCTCTTTCTTCCTGGATGCAAAACTCTTAGTAATGAGATGTGCTACATAGAAGACTTTCTGACCACAGTGGCAATGTGGTGGTCAAAAGAGAGGTTGCTGTCAACCTGTGTTCCCAGATCTCTTATAATGCCTTCTGTGTTCAGTGGATTACCATCAGTGTAGTAATTCATGGGAACTGGGTTTTTCCCAAAGGGGGTGACAACACATTTTATGGCATTGAGCTTAAGGTCATGGTTCTGACACCAGTCGTTGGTCTCAGTGAGGCCTTTTTGTAGCATGTCAACACCACTTGGGGAGTTAATAATAGCTCCCAACTTGCAATCGTCTGTGAACTTTGTCAGCCATAGTCCCATCATGTTGGCCTGGACTTCAGAGAAGTAGATACTAAACAGGAGAGGACCCAGGACTGAACCCTGTGGGACTCCACTTGTGACTTGTCAGCAGTCTGACTTGGAGTTGGTGCTATCTGTGAGCCAGTTTGCAACCCACCTAGTGATATAGGGGTTGATGCCTAGCTTAGTGAGTTTTTCTATGATTCCAGAATGGGGAATGGCATCAAAGGCCTTGGCCAGATCAAGGTAGGCTGTATGAACCACCTTGTCTTCATCCACAGCTCTGGTGATTGACTCAAAGAAGTGACCAGGTTGAGCAGGCATGATCTACCCTTCACAAAACCAAACTGTGTGAGATCCAGAATTTGGAGATTCTCTATATCCTTGTTTATCAGGTCCATGATGATGCGTTCCATAGCTTTGCATATCAGACTTGTCAGGCTAATGGGGCAATAGGTCCCAGGGTCTGTAGTTGCTCCTCCTTTGTGGAAAGGGATGACTGTAGCAGTGCACCATTCAGTAGGGACAAAGCCTGAGGAGAGGCTGTGATTGAACAGGGCACACAGTGAGGTGCCAGTTTACTCTGTAGTTCATGTAGAACACATCCAGGGATATTGTCAGGTCCCATAGAAGCTGTATTCTTGGCCTTGGACAGTGCTGTTTTAACCTGTGCAGCAGTAATACTGGGTGCTTGGCAATCTACTGGTATTGTGATTGGTCCTTTGGTGGGGGAGAGAGGGGTAAAGTTGGCACTGAATCTGTTGGCCAGTATATTGGAAATATCTGTTGGCTCAGTATGGGAGGTACCATTGTGCAGTAGCTCAGAGCAAATATGAGTATTTCCGTGGAGATTCTTTACATAACTGTAGAAGGCCTTGTGGTTGTCTTAACTATCTGCTGCAATTCTGTTTTCATAGCTGGCTTTAGAGGATTTATGAGGGATATCAACTTTTTGTTGAGGCTGATAAGGGAGTTTTTCCAATCTTGGAACTTCACCTTATTCCACATCAGTTTCCTCCTTCTGTTGTAGAGTTTATTTATTGCAGGGGACCACTATATTGGCTTCCTTTTTTTGAAGGAGAACGTTTTGGTTCTATTGGGTATGGCGAGATCCATGCATTTCTGCATGTGTTCGTACAGTGCATTGGTGTATGATTTGGTGGTCATGCAACTACGCTCCATTTGCATGGGTGCCATGAAGTTAGCCACCTCTGTTTTTAGGAGCCCAAAGTTAGCTTTGGAGAAGTTTTTCATGGTGGTTACCTTTGTTGGGGGGTGAGAGGGATGTAGATTTCCAAGGTGATTAGTTTGTGGTTGGATCTAACCAGGGAGGAGTTGACTATCGGTGTAGAGCAATGGTCGCCTATGTTAGTAATGACTAGGTTTAGGATGTTGCTACCTCTAGTGCAGGTAAGAATGAGCAGGTCCAGGGTACTGGAATTAATGAATTCCAGGAAATGTTGGGCAAGTGTATTGGTACATGAGTAGCTTTTCCAGTTAATGGAGGGGTAGTTGAAGTCTCCCTGTATGAGTGTGTTAGGATGGGCACTAATATTCTCCAGGGTGCTTAGGAATGTGGAGTGTGAGTCCTGGGACATGGTTGGAGACCTATAGCAGGCTACAACCTGAATTGCTGTCTTACCCAATGTTAGCTGCACCTGAAGTATCTCTGATGCATTATGTTGGGCTACCAGTCTGGAGGTTTGTGCATCCTTTATGAATATGGAAACACCACCACCTTTGGAGCTTCGGTCCAAGTTCTGGGGCCAAAAGGTGTGGAATGAGTTATAGCCTGGTAGTGCAAGGGTGCTTTCTGCTACCTTGAACCAGGTCTCTGTTACAGCACAAATGTCGATGTTCTCCATTTTAAGGAGTGCTTGAAGCGAGTGCATTTTGAGATTTAGACTTCAAGCATTGAGCTGCATGACCCTCAGATTGCATTTGTTTGTAGCTGTTATGGTTGTAATTTGGTCTTTGGAACACCAACTAAAAAAGGCCCTATAGGGGTGGCAAGAGCACTGGCCAGTATCCAGAAGCCCAGGGGTGACAGATGCAGGCCATTTTTGGCAAAGCATCAAGGTCTGTCAATCATGTCATCCCAGGCAGACAGATACTGGATACCCTTAGAATGACACCAGAAACATAGCCAGTTGTTGAAATCAACAGCTTATCTAATAGAACTTTCCCAGCTAACTCACTTTTTCTACAAACATATCCTTTTGATGTGGTTTGTATCATCCACTTCTACTTCTACTCTCAATTCTTCTCCATCATCATCACCCTGAAATACCCCCTCCTCCCATTCCCCACCTTTATCATTAAAACCTATACCCACATCTACCATAAAAAAACTCCTTCAGAAACTGAAGCCATGCTCTAATGCTCCAGATAACATTCCTTCATACTTTCTTAGCATAGCTGCCGGAGCCATTGCCTACCCCATCAGCATTCTAATCAACCACTCTATCCAAGAAAGCATAGTACCCCAAATTTGGAAAAAGGCTTTTATCATACCTTTACATAAAGGCGGCAATAATAACAATGTTAGTAATATCCGTCCCATCGCTATCCTGTCTCCCATCTCTAAACTCCTAGAAAAGTATATCCATCTACAACTCCTACCACATCTTTTAGACAATCACCTACTAACTCCCACACAACATGGATTTAGACCAGGTCACAGCACTATGACAGCCCTCCTCTCCTTCCTGGAAACTGTAAATAAAGCCCAGGACTCTGGTCATATTGTTTCTACCCTACTACTTGACCTCTCTAAGGCCTTTGACACTATCTCTCACAACCTACTTCTAACTAAACTCTCTAAGCTTAACCTATCACCTTCCTCTCTGAACTGGTTCTCCAGCTACTTATCCAATAGATATCAAGCAGTAAAATGGAAAAAGGCCACCTCCTCATTCCTTAATACCCCAACTGGAGTTCCCCAAGGTTCCATACTGGGTCCCCTCCTCTTTAATATATTTATAAACGACTTCCGCAATTCTATCCCTTTCTCAAATGTCATCCAATACGCAGATGATTCAACTATTATCTGTTCTGCCACATCCATCCCTACACTCCTAAAGCTTACACAAGATGCATTCTCAACCACTGAACAATGGATGAAAAAAAATCACCTAGCACTTAATGCCTCTAAAACCAAATTAATGGTATTTACTCCCTCTAAAGTCACCTCTTTCAATACAAACACATTCTCTATCATTAGCCATAACAATACATCTCTGGAACTGGTGTCAGAGGCCAAGTTACTAGGGGTCCAAATTGACAGTCAGCTTAAATTCAATTCCCACTTTTAACTAAATATCAAAAAAACCCATCAAATACTAGGCATGCTCTACCGACAAAATCATTATCTCACACCCTCCACTAAAATCACTCTCTCTACCTCATTTCTTATCCCCTCCCTTCTCTATGGAGCCCTACTCCTAACTAATCTACAATCTTCCCTTAAAACACAACTTTCTTCTTGCTACAACAAAATCGCCAAGTTCGCTACCATCCATAAGTCCTCCACCCACCACTGTTCTTCTCTCCACAAACTAAAATGGCTAGAACTATCCAATCATCTCACCTATACTCAACGTACTCTTGCACATAAGCTCATTTTCAACCCCTCCCTCTGTCCCTCCCTTTCCTTTGCCTTTAAAATGCACCTACCTGACAGAGTACTAAGGTCTAACAACCAAAACCTAATAGAATTGTACAAACCAACTCGTCCCCCAGGTAAAAATCTCCTATCCTATGGTCTAGCACGTCTCTGGAACTCTCTACCACCATCCATTCGTACCACCTCTAACCGCTTTATATTCAAAAAATCTCTTCACTCACATCTAGTATCCCAGTGGGAATGCTCCTGCTCCCACCCCACATAATTTACACTGGCAATTTCCATTTTCTTTTCTCTCCCCCTCCTTATACTGGCAATTTCCTTTTTACTTTCTCTCCTAACTCATACATCCTTCCCTTGTACTTTCTAAGCTATTTACAAAGAATGCATTAGAATGTACCTCTTAAGTGCAAGCTTCCTAAGATGTAATGGCTTCTCAGTATTTATACTGTAATGTTCCTTTTTTACTAGTCTGTATCATCTGTAATGTTCTTCACTAGTCTGTACTATTTGTAATGTTTTGCTCTAGTCTGTAACATTTGTAAAAATTGTAATCTAAAACCTATTGTAACCTTGCTTGTTTTTGGAGCTTTTCTCCCCAGGACTCCATTGAAAATGGGTTCATCTTGGCCCAATGGACTATCCTGGTAAACCAACTGCAAATAAATAAATAAATAAATAAATAAAAATATAGAGCCCAATACATTATTAGCTTATTGTGTAGCCAAGGTACTTTCTCTTTTGTCAAGCCATCTTCCATTTTGCTTTGTATTCATATTCCTCACATTGTATGTGATTAATGAGTTTAAACCATTTTAACTGCATATCTTTGTAGTAGTCTGGTAACTCTGGGCACTTAGTTGGAGTACCCCCCCCCCCAACTCAGTGGGCATTACTGATTTTTCCCATGCATTCCTTGCACTTTGACCCTGCCAGAAAAAAACTTGCATTTTTTTTTTCCTTATCACCAAAATCTCTTGGGTGGGTGGGGAACCAAGAACGTGTGTCCAAGTTAGATGATAAAAAGAACGACAACTATCTTAATTGGTTGTACTTTATGGTCCAGGTCCATTGTCACAGCTTTCTATCATCTCAGCTTTTCCAAAATGTTTTTTTTTTTTTTTATTAGATCTTCCCAGGATTTTAAATTGACAAGGATATTGAGCTGGTCAGCAAGATTCCCAGATATTTAATCTTTGATGCTCTCATATATGGGTGGCTTTGTGCTATAGAATAATTAGGCTGATAATTGTTGATGCGTTAAGTCTTTCCTTTTTTATTTTATAACAAGACTGACATCAAAAATCTCTCAATTTCTGAAACAGAAATGGAATATTTTGTTCTAGTTTAGTCAGTGGAACACTTCATCCACAAATAACTCTGTTTTGTTTTGTTGAACTTGCCACTTAATAATGCTGTAATTTTCAAAGCCAAGGTTCCAAGTAAACCATAAAGAGGAGTGATGGCACTGGGCAGGCCTGACATGCACCCTTATTTGGGAAAAGTGGGTTTGATAACCATTTACCTACTTATTTTAATTTTTGTTAAGGGTTTTTTATAAATTATAACTTTAGCCTATTTAATCTCACTGGAAACATATATTTTTCATGATTTTCCACAGAAAATCCCAACTGAACTTATCAAAAGATTATTTGATGTCCAGAAACAAGGGAAAAATAAAGTAAACAATTGTTATTAAACATGAGTTTCCACTTTCCCTAGCATCTTCCTGTACAACGGCTGTTTATTTATATTATCAAAGGTCTCTCTTTCTTCTTAAGGTCTGCATTGATCAAGACCAATTAGACAAGTTACAGTTTTGTCATTTTAGAAGCCAATATCCCCATAAATGTCTTATTATGATATGCTTGTAAATCTGATATTGATCTAAAAGATGATGAGTTTTCTATTTTTTTTAAATAACCAGAATTTTTGCTTTTCTTCCAGATTACTGGCATTCCATTGTCCTTCAGTACTTGTTTAAATAATAATGTCTTAGCTTTTATCTGCTTTTGACATCCTACTTTCCTCAGCTGTATTAGAATAACATCATCACCTGATGACTTAATCAACACCTACTAATTTAATTGTAATTTGAGTCTTTTGGTTCCTGTAGGTGCCATCAAACTTTCTTGCCTGGTCAGTATGCAACCCTTGTACTACAATCCTTTCAAAATTAACAAGAATATCCCATGATAAATTATTTTTTTATTGTAGGCTCACTTGCATGTTAAGTCTTCATAAAACTCCTCAAAAATGCCTGGGTTCTTGTTCATTTTTTTGCTTTTGAGACCTTTATTTTCACAACTTCCCTCTCTACTTTCTGTTATCTCATTTTTTGAATATTTATGGGACATAGACGTATCATCAAAACAACCCAATTTTTATATCTGCGTTCCTAAAATTAGTTGTTCTAGGCGCTTCCTTCGTTTCCTTTTTTCTGATCAAGCATATCTGCCTCTCTGACTCTTCGCTACCCTATTTTCCCTGGAGTTGTGTGATGTGGTCTAGAAAACCCAAATACTATGTCTCTGATTCTCATAATCTATTTGAATTCACTCACATTGCCTATTTACAAATAATTTGAGTGCATCTCATTCTTCCTTGTCCCTGTAAAATATCATCTAATACACTTGCCAGTTTTCCTTGCTCCAACCAAAAGTAATGTTTTAAGATCCTGAACTTTCTATGCATGCTCCTGAGTAACATAGACTGCTCTAGACCATGTTTGGTGCTGACTGATGAGCTGAGTACAATGTATATTTTGTGGAACTGTGTACCAATTCAATCACATCTCTTTATCCAAATACCTTAGTAAAGTTCTTAGGAAACATCCTAACTCTTACTAATACAATTTGCCTTGGCCCCACACTTACATCTGACCTATTCATAGTTGTAATTCAATCTCCCCCATATAATATCCCATGATGACAGCGAGTAACTTCACTTGGCATTTTTTTGCGTAATTTGTTCTTTTTTTGGGTAAATGTGAATATTTGTTGTTGTAGATTCTTTTATCATGTCAGTAACACTTCAACATCACATATCTAGCCTCCTTATTAACCAGCTCCTCTTCAATCAATATAAGTGTCACTCTTGTTATTAAGGTCATTACATTCCTCCATCTGGCTCATAAGTAACTTGCATGGTAATCTTTATTGAACCCCCATTTTAGATAATTTGCTGTATTAAATTTCCTGAAGTGTGGTGATATGTGATTTCACTTTCTTAAGATGTACCAGGTCTCTTGAATATTTGTTCAGGTCTGTCAACCCATCAGTGCTATCCACCATACTATTTTTAAACTTTCATAGTCCATAATGTTGTCCTTTTTTAAATTTCCCATTCGTAGACTGTAGTGTACAAGACAGTTGAGCCATGTGGCCATTTATGCCTTACAGTACCCACTGTTAGACCTCGCCTTCCTTTTTGAGGAGCTATAAGTTAGTCATACAGGGGGGGGGGGTAAATTATGAATACCCATTCAACTGTCTAATTTCTTTCTAAAGGAACATATTGTGTCACATTGCTTGGTCTGGACAGGAAGTTTGTTCCAGAGAGGAACAAGTTATTGAGTGACAAATCTCCCTCTCCACTATGATTTGTTTATTTACTGAAGCAGGTTCAGATCTCTCTTTCTAGTGTTCACTGGATTGTTTGATTTGTAGAAAAAGAAGAGGTCTTGGACTACTGGATCCCTAATGGCCCAGAAGGCAAGCCATAGATCATACTTGTAGAGAGTCTACAGGACACTGAATACATGGACAAAGTGTCTAGCCTCTCTTGATAGCTCAAGTCCATTAGGCCCATGATCTTGTTTGTCAGGAACCTTTGGGGTCTCTCCAACTGCTTGATATGTTTAGTAAGCTGCATCCCATAAGGGCATTTTATTCTAGAATGGGCTTGATCAGTGCAAAATGTACAGAGGGGTAAGAACTTTTTTGGCTCTAGAGAAAATACCTTTTGTGATTACCTGTGCCTAATAGACAGATGATCTGACCACTTTTGCAACATAATGATCAAATAAGGGGACTTAACTACCCATGTTCCAAAGTCTCTCACAACATCTTAATTTTGGACTGAGTTTTTTTCTATGTTATAAAATGGGTCCAGGGTTTGTTTGCCAAATGCAAAAATATTAGATTTTTTACATTTAGTTTTAGCCCATTTTCAGCACAACAGATATTAACATGTTCACTTTATAGCTTTTCCGTATCAAAAGGAGATTTAAGTATAACACCCAGTTTACAATCAGTGGCAAACTTGGTTAACCAGTGTTTCTTGTTTTTGATTTGTAAATCAGAGTATACAGAGTAGCAGGGATCCCATCACAGAGCCCTGTGGTGCCCCGGTTTACTATCAAAATTGTGACAGTCAAAAAAAAAATTAATTTCACTGACACAGAACACCAAACATGGAACACTATTTAAGTCAGTTTGTCGAATATCATGCCAATTATTCAAATTCGACATTATTCGACCTGCTGTGTCCCTTGCTCCTTACACAACAGTAATGTAAGTTCAGGTTGTCAGCTGTACAGACTTACTGCACAACACTGAACTACACTTGTGCCCCCCCCACACCCCTTACAAATGATATATTACAACTCTGAGATCGCACTAATGTGGTAAAAAGAGTACATTTCCCAATCCACACTGTACTGCGATCTCTTGTAATAAGGTCAACCACATATGTGCAAATGCACAGTGCATTCGCTGAACCAGGGACTCTCACATATGAAAGTTCGGCAACACGGATTCAGCCAATCGTAATTCGACATCCCGTGGTCACCGAACCTTCACTTGTAATTTTGATGGTAAACCTGGTACCCTAGTAGTTAATGGCATGCTCTTGGAGGAAACTCCTGACACCTTTACAGTTTGGGTTCTGTCTGTCAGCCAATTAGTTATCCACCTAACTACATAGGGATCAATTTGGAGAGCATTTATTGATAATGTGGGCATGTGGCATAGTATCCAATGCCTTGTCAAAGTCAAGTAATGCTGTATGAACAGTGTGACCTCCATCCATGGCTTTCATTTACCAGATTCATTAGACAAGATCCACCCTCAACAAAGACAGACTGCTGGGGGTTAAGTTTTCTAAGATTTTTATATCGTAATTTATCAGGTCTGTTATGATCCATTCCATGGCCTTTGCAGCATTAGGTTCACCAGGTTGATGGGTCTGTAATTCCCAGGGATAGTTGTGGGGCCTCCCTTGTGAGGAGATATTACAACTCCTGTCTACCAAATTGCAGTGATAAAGTCAATGGATAAGCCCAGACTGAACAGTTGTAGAAGTGGGTCCTCCAGCACATAGTTACTGCTATTCAGCAGGCTATATGGTATGTTATCAGGTCCTACTGAGGATGTATTTTTTGGGAAGAGTGGATGGAGGTACTATTAACAAGTGTTCTTTTGTGATGATAGGGGGGTTGAGATCCTTAGGTCTATGTGGGTTTTTCATAGATGTCTCTGGGGTGAAATTTGCACCAACTTTGTTTGCTAGTATATTTGTGATATGCACTGGATTAGAGTAGGTATGGTGTTACTTTGTCACTTCCTGATCCAAGTAAAGAAGGATTTAGCTTCCAGTATTTTTTCTGACAATTTTGCAATACCTTGGATTGTCTTTTGAAGCTGACTTTGATTATATTCTAATTAGCTTTATATATGTGAATCATCGTCTGGCTTGCTCTTTCCAATCCCTTTTTGTTTAATTTTGGTAGGGAATGACAGATTTATATAATTTTCAAGGTGAGTGTAGAATTTATTTGCATAACTACTAGATGTGTCAACATTTTTTTTGGGAGGGGGCAGTTATACTTGAAATTAGAGACTTCATAATAAAATTGTAGAACATTTGTGTATATGAAATCTGAGTATTTTATT
Source organism: Protopterus annectens (assembly GCF_019279795.1). Classification (NCBI taxonomy): domain Eukaryota; kingdom Metazoa; phylum Chordata; order Ceratodontiformes; family Protopteridae; genus Protopterus; species Protopterus annectens. Next base: position 1,023,611,207 of record NC_056743.1, read on the forward strand.
ATTTGCATCTTCTGGTTTAGGAATTTTAAAAGAAATTATTACCAGTTTGTGATCAGATAAGACTGGGGAAGGATAGTGCATATTGCTGCCATATTTTTATGGACGAGGTCAACAATATGTACACTTCTAGTGAGATCTCTGACTACTTGACACAAAAGTTTTTATCTATGAAATTGAGGATTTTTTAGGCATAACCTACATTTAAGGAATAGATCACCCAGTCTCCATTTATAATTTCTTAATTTATCTTTTTTCCCAGCTCTACCAACATAAAAAATGAGTAAGAATAAACATACAATTAGAATGCATTCATACCTCTCAACCTCTTAGAGCAAAAAATCTGGACAAAGCCTAAAATGGTAGGGGAAAATAGGGACAGATTTTAAATATTGCTCTTACAAACTTAGAAAGATGATAGAATAATAGGTTTTGCATTAGCATGAATTTTCTAAAGGATGTGGAGTCCTAAACTTAATGTTTGTCATTATTTAATGACTTCAATCCTTAGCTATTTGACAGAAAAGTACAGATTTTAGGAGAAACACACCAAAAATATGAGGCAAACATCTGGACACTCTGTACGGTTGAGAGGTGTATTTACATACATTTTCACCAAGCTGAAAACAATTTCTCTTTATTGACAGACTGTTCTTCCTAGCCAGTCAAGTATGATTCCCTTCTCCTCCGAGTTTGGTATTATATAGGCTGTTCTAAATGCCTCACAACACCCACCACTACCACAAAATCAACTGCCTCATTAATATATAATACTTTGGTAAGTTAATTCCAATACTATTGCCTTTAGATAATCTGCTACCTGTAAAAAAAAAAAAGCTTGAGAAGACCCATCTGTCAGGTGGCAGTAGATGGTGGTGCTAATGTGTTAATGGTTGGGAAACCATCTACACTGATTAGAACACACTGTCATTCCCTATATAAAAATAAGAAACTGTTGGGAAGGTTTTATAAATCCTTTTTATTAGTAAGCACTTTTTTCTATCAGATTTCATCAGGTCTTCAAGTTTTTAATTAAATTACAATAGACAACTCATCATAATGTAACTACCTAACTCGGAGGTGTGGTGCAAAGCCGCTGGGTTGATTGGATGGAATCTTGCAATTTTCATTTGGTTGTTGTGCAAGAGTGCCCCATTGGTTCTGAGGCTTTATCCATGTTTTGTTTTATTAAGTTGCCCTTATGTTTGTAGTCAAAGGGAAGTAGACTCATGTTGAGCCTTATACCCTGCTGGAACAGAGCTTGAGTTCCACAAGTTTGGTGAGTACAGCTAGGCCATTTTACAGGTGTATTACAACCTTATTAACACCACTTGGGTCTGTCAGCCATGAAAGCAAGAGTTTGACCCATTATTCAACCAGGAGGAACATGAAGAGAATCAGACTCAACACTGGATGGCAGCAACATACACACAGAAAATGAAAATGCATTATTTATGGTCACTAATTTATCTAGTAAAAGCAGAAAAGGCCAAATGCTTATAGTAAAATGTTTTATGTTCTACAGAATGCCTTCTTATCTTTCTGAGTCTAGTATAACTGCTTGACTCAGGTTGCAGTATGGCCAGACAGAGTGTTGATATCCAAAGTGACTTGCATCCTAAGGAGTTGTATGTGTAAACTGTGCCACTGTAGCCCTGAGAATAAGACATGAAGTACCTGCCCACAAAAGATAATTAAAGGAAGCTGGAGGCAAATATGTCCTCGCAGCCATCTTAAATGGATGGAAGTAACAGACAGCATCTTTACTGAAGACATCCAGCCTATCTAACGGGAATAATGCATTAACACAGTGGTTAATGTTGGTGACAGTACCTAACAAAGCTTGGCGAAAAGCCCCAGTGGAGAATGTACAAAGCATATCTGAGGGGATGAAGACCACAAGAACAAATGGTCTTGATTCCATTTTAGAAATTATGTTCATCCTCACTCATCCCCTTTCTTGAGCAGTAATATGACTATGGAGAAGTTTGCATGGGGTATTTCATTCTATGTCTAAAATGTGCATGAGTCCTGGATAGCCTGACATTGGAAAAATATGCATTTATTAACTAACATGACAGTAGTTCTAATGGGTTAAAGTTTTCTTTTTTTGTTTTGGAGTGTATATGTGCTCACACACACACACACGCGCACACACACACACACACACACACATATATATATATATATATATATATATATATATATATATATATATATATATATATATATAGATTAACTTCAGAAGCTCGAAATACTGAAATATCGAATTTCAGTATCTCGAGCCCAAGAAGTCGAATCCACAGAACAGCGAAAGTTTCAGAAGTGCGAAATTCAAAACCTCGAATAGCGGAGGTTTTGAATTTCACACTTCTGAACTTTCGCTGTGGTTATGTATTCAGGTAAGTGTGTGTGTTAAGGGTTTTGGGTAGGGGCTGTGGTGTGTGTGTACGAGAAAAATGTAGCTTGTGTGGTGGTGTTTTGTGTGTGTTTGTATGTAGTGCGACCTTGGAGTGAGAATATTTAAGTATGGGGGGCGCAGCATGTTTCATGTAGTAGAGAGGTTTTTTGTGTGTGCGCGCGCAGTAGTACCGCAAAGTTCAAAATCTCCGGTGTGCGAGAAGTTGAATTTCGCGGTTTTGGGTTTTTGCAGTTTTGTGGATTTGACGTCTTGGGCGAGAGAGAGAGAGAGACAGAGATGCATGTCTAGATATAAAAGTATCATTAAGTGTCTCACTCTTCACAGGTAATGTAGAATATAAGAGCACTGTCTGAAGTGAACTTGTTCAAGTCACAAAACATACAAGCAAATTTTAAGAAATTCAGACACAGAAAATAGGCTATAGATGTATGTTATCTTATAGCCTTAACCCTCTACTGTTCTGCAGGAACTGACAAGAATTCTGTTCTTCTTTATTATGCTGTTATACATTCATTTTAATACACTGCATGCTCTGAAAGTTTGGAAGTATACCTAAAAAGGAATACACCTCTGAAATATTTATTGTATGTTTGCTTAGATCAGATTGTCACAGCTATTTGAGAAACAGTTTCGTATGAAAAAAGTATTAGCAGCAGAGCATCACACAATCAGGACTAACATGTTTGTCTTGCCAACATGACTTCCTAGCTTTATTTTGAGGGCCAAGAAGTGGGGTTGTGGGGATATATAATTTCAAATGGCATTATTCCCATTTATAAATTCAGTTCCCGTGTTTTGAAATATGTTTTAGTCTGTTCTGAAAGATTCAGCATGATAGCTCTACTTGTATTAAGGTTATGTCATCCTAAATGGGACTTGAGCTCACAATCCCTAGCTTAGGAGGCCAGTGCCTTATCCATTAGGCCACTAGTGCCTGACCTTTCTTTAAGAACAACAGTATATAAGGAGTATAAAATGTTTTTAGAAATGTGCTAAAATCCATATTCATGGCAGTCTAGCCAAATGAACTTATCTGAATAATTGCACAAACATCAGGATCTGGGAAAGCTTATTTGAAAACCATACATGAGTTAATTTGACAACTTGGTCAGCAAACTTGAATGGTTTATGTAGAAGTCAGAACTTTGTGTGTGTACGTATTATATATATTTATTAGATATAGATGTATAATACACATACATATAGAGACACACACACATGCTGTAGTGCTGTGTCCTTATATGCGATTGTATTTATTTGCCTGACAGTTTTCTCTGTGTGTTTACTTATCTACAGAATATGTTTTCTTCAGTTCTGAATTCTAATGACAGTATCACCTGCCCCTTTAGTAAATAATCTTACCGGAACAGTCATGCTCAGGTAGATTGTGTGGAGAGAGATTTCAAACACAGAATCAGCACCTTAAAAACAACTCCAAATGACTGTCTAGGTCAAGGAAGATGCATTTCTCTACATGTAAGACTTGATCACGTGTCTAAATGGTTGATCGTCTAGGGTGAGGAAGATGGTTACTCTGTAGGTAAAAGTTATGCATAGGCTGTCAGAGTATCATATTTAACTTACTCAGAAACATAATCAGAATTTTACTCAAAATCTTTTTTACATAACTTAACCATTTCGGCAGAACTGATTTTTAAGAATGACGCATGAAACTTTATATGATTAGATGACTTGCTCAGAATCAGGTACTGTGAAAGTATAGCCCGAAAATTTTAAACTCATAGTAACAGGCTATAGCTAGGGCGGCCATGGTGGTGCAGTGGTTAGCATTGCCGCCTCACAGCAAGAGGTTCTCCGGTTCGATCCTCGGCTGGGGTGCCTTCTGTGCGGAGTCTGCATGTCCTCCCTGTGGTCGCGTGGGTTTCCTCCGGGTGCTCCGGTTTCCTCCCACATCCCAAAGACATGCTGCAGGTGGATTGGACACTCTAAATTGGCCCTAGGTGTGCGTGAGTGTGCCTTCTGTGGAAGGTTACCGGGCTGGCAACTCGACACCGTAAAACTCCACTGCCATTCAATGTGCGGACAGGTGATCCGCTGTGGCGACCCCTAACCGGGAAAAGCCGAAAGAAGAAGAAGAAGAAGAAGAAGTAACAGGCTATAGCTAATTAATAGTTCACAGTGTTAACTATGTTCATTACTCTTAACCTAATCTTCCCCAACATCACTGTGTGGGAAGCAGTTATGACAGATACAACAGATTGTGGCAAGTACATCCTGGAGGCCTGGGTTCTATTTTTGGAGAGTACTTTATTTGTTTCTCACCCATTGCTGTGATTTTAGAATATTCTTACTCTAGCAACAGAAACCATACTACTATATAACCCAACAGTAATAAGTAATGCATTAATAAATCTGCTATAACTGTTTTCCATGCAATTGGTTCAGACTTGATTTTTTTCACTGGTAGGCTGCAAGTTAACATGCTTAGCAAAGAGAAAGAAAACTTCATTTGGAGTACCATTAGTTTATAATTTTGATTAGACCTCCAGACCTCCAGAATGATAGTCTTGAGGCCAATATTCATTTCTCAGTTTGTTAATTGGGAAAGTAGATTGGTATGAGGAACCTTTTTTGGCCAAGGCAGGAGGACAACATGAAGAGAAAACATTAGTACAATTTACAAGGTTCAACAATGCAGTTTAGTTATGGTGGTTTTGCAAACATTGATACTGGGGCAGGTCTCCAAAAATATTAGAATACAGGTTCAGTAAACACACATATATATATATATATATATATATATATATATATATATATATATATGCGTGGGTGTGTGTGTATGTAGAGAGAGAGAAAGATGATGGATTTTGGTAAGAGATGATAAACAAGTACTTTGTGGCATGGAGTTTGAATAGCAGTATGTAAAAAAAAAAAAAAAAAAAACAGTAAATACAGTGTACTACTGCCAAAAATAACCTCTACCACTGTTATGTATTTTTAGCTAAACCTTCAGCAGGGATTTTAAAAAGATTATAACCAGTTTTAGTAAATCAGTATCAGTCATTATCACCAAAGCAGTGAAACTCCAAAATCTCGACTAGGTATGCCAGGAAGTTGGCTCTGAGTTTCCCAGTTGATATAATTCTTAGCAGGAAGTGTATTCAAGTTTGGAGAAGTTTTGCTGAAGCATTTTTGCCCACAATTGCAAGCCCAAAGGATAGTCCTTCCAGAGTGAGGGCACCTAGATTTTGTGAGCAAAGAGAGTGGTTACAGGATTTGATTGGTGGATTACTACACCTCATTAACCCATTGGTGGTAGTTTAAACATAAGTAAGTCCAAGTATGGGCCATAACTGGTAATTAATCACTTTAGAAAGTGAGAGACATTGATGTTCATAGTAATTTGAAAGAGAAATAAATCAGTGGGTTTTACTCGTAGGAAGGTACTAGTGTTGTGGTTCAAACTAGGGGAATATCACAAAGTGCCTGTTATGGTTTAGGGATTAAAAGGTTACACCCACTTCTGGAATCAAATGCTGGTACGCTCTGGCAGTATCTGAGATGATTTCCTACTTTGACAACACTCACCATTATCTTTAAGAATTAGAATGTGGCCAGGTGAGAGTCCCACTTATTTATGATGCTGCACCTGAGAAAAAAGGATGCACATACGGTCACAGAGTTGCAATGGATTTGTAATGTATGCGTGGTGCTAAATGCCAGCAGGCATATTTGTTAGTCTTGATTATGAGGTTGTTGAGGTGGAGCCAGTCCCAGAGCATGTCAGAGTCTGTTTGAAGATGAATTTCCACGCTTTAACAAGTATCAGGTCTTCCACATATGTGGTGATGTGTACCAGTGATAGATCTCTCATAAGGTGACTGATATAGAAAGAGACTAGAATCAGCCATGGCACAGAGGAATGGAGCCCTGACTGCGGCTCTGATAATGGAGGTTCAGTTACTGGCCCCAGCACTGGAGGAGCCAGGCAGGAGGAGGAGTGAAGGAGTGTGGCGTATTTGCCTTTCCGAAGAGAGAGGAGATGACTATGCACATACCTGTCAAACTCTTACTGCAAGAAATCTGGACAAAACCTAAAATAATAGGCATACAAAGGCCCCAAAATAGGGACAGGTTTTAAATATTGCTCTTATAAAATTAGAAAGTTGCTAGAATAACAGTTTTTGTTTTAGCATACATTTTCTGAAGGATAATAACTGAAATGCATGTCATTATTTAGTGACTTCAGTCCTCAGTGATTTGCCTGAAAAACATGAATTTTATGAGGAACAGACCAAAAATATGAGGCAAAAATCTGGACATTCTGCAAATATGTGGACAGTTGAGAGATATGATTGTGCACACACTGGCACACTAGGTAATGTGATTTCCCTGCTGGATACCAAGGAAAATGCTGCAAAGTGTATTGTGAAGGAACATGATAGTTTGGAGGGTGTGTCCCTTGCAGAAGTGAGGGGACAAGTCCTGTGGTCATCCCACTGCATGTCCTCTCCCTGGCAAGTAGGCTAGGTATGCATGGAGAGTAGGGCTTACAGAAAAATCCTCAAACCACACCTGATGGCTGTCTAAATGCTAGCCTCTGTAAGTCAACCCTCACACCTGGGATGGGGATTGAATGGTGTAAGTTCCTGGGAAGAAGTTGATGATCAACAGATAAGGGTAAAAAGGTGTTAAAAAGTCAGATGCTATAGTAGATCTTGTGAGATTCCTGATTTGAGCAAACCATAGCTCTCTTAATGGGGGGGGGGGGGGGGGGCAAGAGCCCAAACATATTGCTCTTATAAACTTAGAAAATTACTAGAATAAAAGTTTTTGTGTTACCATGCATTTTCTAAATGGTATAAAGTCTAAAATGCAAAGGTCTGTCATTATTTAATGAATTCAGTCCTCACTGATTTACCAGAAAACCACAATTTTTATGAGAAACGGACCAAAAATATAAAGCATATTTCTGGACATTTGACAGGTATGGAGCAAACCTAAAACTAAATTGATTTCATATTAATCAATTTATCTGGCATTAATGTGACTGCAAAAAAAATTATATGACTACTTGTTAATATGCCAGGAGTCACTGATGATTCATCATCTCTATTTGAACTTGCTCATGTCAAATGTATTATGAGCTTTTTCTGAACTGTTATATTGCATGATAATATGTGTTGCATCATGAGCTTTCTCTGAAATATATGTATTCTAAATTGTGCTGCTGTAACTATGTACAAGATGCTGTTTGCGTAGCTTTTCTCCCTGTGACTCTGCTGAAAATGGGTCCAGCCAGAATATCCGTGTCTCAAATTCCAAATAAAATAAATAGCAGAATCCTTGTCAAAGTTTCGGCATGTCATTTCCAAATTGTAGGTATAGGCTCTGGAATCAGTTCACAGTCCTTTTCCCAAATCCACTTCTGTTAAGTTCTATCAGTAGCAATCACCTGGTCAACTGATTCAAAGCCTCTTGTTATGTTGATAAAAAGAGCCTATTTCAGCATCCTTTTTTCTTGTTGCTGAATGTGTCCTCAAGGATGCAACAGATTGCTGTTAGTTAATACAGAGATCCTGGCCTCTAAATGGTCAGTTTCAGCCTGATCTGCAGAACTTGAATGAAGAAAACCCCACAAAATAACTGTACTGCCCCAGAAACAGGCTATGATGAGAGGAGAAGAAGAGGAGGCCACCCCAGAAGAAGTAAGAACAGCACTAAGGAAAATGAAGTCAGGGAAAGCAGCAGGCTCAGATGAGATCACAGCAGACATGATAAAGATGCTGGATGAGATAGGGGAGAAATGGCTCCTGAGGGTACTATTAGTGTGGAGAAAAAGGTGTATCCCAGATGACTGGAGAATAAGCATACTCATGCCAGTGTACAAGAACAAAGGGGACATCCACAACTGTGGGCAGTACAGAGACATCAAACTCCTATCACATTGCATGAAAGTTCTGGAGAGGGTGATTGATAAACAGATATGCAGAGTAGTAGAATGTAAGATGGGAGATGAGCAGTTTGGATTCAGATCAGGATGCAGCACAACGGATCTGATGTTTGCAGTGAGACAGATAGTTGAGAAGAAGCTAGAGATGAGGAGTCCGACTGGACATTCCTTGACTTGGAGAAAGTATATGACAAGGTCCCAAGAAAGCTGATCTGGGCAGTACTGCGGTGGTTTGAAGTCCCAGAAACAGTGCTAGAATTAGTCCAGGCTATGTACAAGGACCCAATGACTCGGGTACAAACAGTGTTTGGCCTCACAGAGGGGTTCCCAGTGGGAGTGGGTGTACACCAGGGTTCAGCTCTGAGTCCACTGCTGTTCATACTGGTGATGGACAACATTAGCAAACAGGTCAGAGGGGACAGATCAACAAAGTTGCTGTAAGCAGACGGTGTAAAAACCAGATAAAGGAAAGAAATGGTGTGACAGCACTAAGTACAAAAAAAGCAAGAGATGATGTGGCATTACAGGCAGACTCTGAGCTAGAACTTCAGCAAATCTGGAGGCACATGGGATGAAAGTAAGCACAGATAAGGGAGTGGTAATGGCAGCAAAGTGGAGAAATCAGAAAAAGCTGAGAATAGAGATAGAAGGGAAGATAGTGGAACAGGTGAATAGCTTCGAGTAACTGGAAGGGGTGGTTGAGGAGAAGGGAAGCCTGAAAGATGAGGTCAAAGCTAGAATCAGAGGGGCTGCAGCCAACTGGCATAGAGTGTCAGGTGTAGTCTATGACAGAAGAATGCCAAAGAAGCTGAAAAGTAAGGTGTACAAGACAGTGGTGTGACCAGTACTACTGTATGGTATAGAAACCTGGGCAGTAATGGCAGGACAGCTGAAGAAGCTAGAGGTGATGGAAATGAAGTGCCTGAGAAGGGTGGTAGGAAGCACACTGTGGGAGAGACGAAGAAATGACTTAAGAGTAGAAGCAAAAGTAGCTCCGATGCAGAAAAGATCAAAGGGAACAGATTACGGTGGTTTGGACACGTGCAAAAAAGCAGAAGACAATCTAGAGTGGAAGATTTGGGACAGACAGGAAGAAGGTAAGAGGAAGCAAGGATGTCCAGCAAAGAGATGGGATGGACTGTGTGAAGAAGATCTGCGACAGTCAGGCATGAGTATTGAAGAAGGCAGGAGTTTGGCACTAAATTGAGAGAATTGGAGGCAGTTAACATGATACCCCGACCCCAAGTAGTAAAATATGGGGAAAAGGGGGCTGATGATGATTCAGCAAAAAAAGTTGCTGGAATCATACCAGTAATGAAATACATAAACAAATTACATAGCTGAAGAAATTAGTTCTTTATCTAACCACAGCAATTGATTAGAAATCTGAACACACTTTTTTTTCAGTTAAGCCTTTTTGTCACTTTACAGGTTGTGAAAAATTAAAATAAATATCTGTAAGAGAGCATGACAAAAAAGAAAAAGAAAAAAATGAAACCATCTCATCCCAACTGTATTTTCATATTTATTCGAATGTTAAAATTAATTACTGTCAACTGTATTACTGAATGTAGTCATAAATCAGCATTGAAAAGTAATTAGTCATATTTATTTTATAGTAGGAAATATTTAGAATACAACCAGAATTTCTTGCTATTTTACTCATATTACGACGGTAGCAAATCACTACAGAGAATTATGCTTGTGAGTTTCATCCTGCAGTCCTAGATTTGATTCTATGAGTCTCTATTTACCCAGTGTATGATTAAGCAACTCATAACCATCAAAACTGAGAAAAGGTGCTTAGTAGATTTGCCCATGTTGTTGTTGTTTGTCTTTCGCCTTTTCCCGGTTAGGGGTCACCACAGAGGAACTCCGGTCCGCTAATGATTGGCAGTAGGTTTTTATGGTGCCGAGTTGCCAGCTTGACGCCCAACCTTCAACGAAGGCACGCCCATTCACGCATGTCTTTCAGAATGCCACTCGACTGCAGGGAGGACATGCAGACTCCACACAAAAGGCACTCCCCACACTCCAGCCGAGAATCGAACGGGAGAACCTCTTGCTGTGAGGCAACAACGCTACCGCTGCACCACCGCCGATTAGTAGATTTGCCCATGTAAATAAAATAAAAGTACTGTCATCACCTTCTTAATAATGGTGTTGTTATAAAGAAATCTAATTTTTCTTTAAAATATTTTGTTGTGTTCTATGCTACACTATGTACAATAGCATACCAGTCACATAAATCATTAGTCAAATGATGGTAATGAATGTCTACACCACAAAGAAAATATAAAATTTGCATTTATTCCAGATTACACACACAGTTTTTTTTGCAGTGAGAAAAATGCAAGTGAAAGAAATTGTATAAAATGTTAAGATCCTTTACTCTCATTCTAAAGTACTAAGAATATTTGTACACACCATGAAATTAAATCCCAAGACTAAATGTTATAAAAAATAAGATGATAAAAGACACTCGATTCAAGACTAATTGCAAAAGCAAGTTAATTAAAAAATGTTATTAAAGATTTCAGTAACATCTGTTGTGGACGATTTAAAAAGGAGATGAATTCAGCTTACAATAAGAAACAAAGGAAAGGGAAGGGGAATTTGTATGTACATATATTTTAAATAGTTCCACAGTCACATACATACTTCTTAACCTCGTAGTGCAGGAATTCTTGGACAAAGCCAAAGATAATTGGGGGGTTGACAATGACGACAAAGGCTTAAATGAAGGACAGATTTTAAATATTGCTCATATAAACAGTTTTCCCATTAGTATGCATTTTCTGAAGGATATGAAGTCTGAAATGCAAATGTATGTCAACATTTAGTAACTTTAGTCATCAATGATTTGCCAGAAAAGCACACATTTTGAGGAGCAGACCTGGAATATTGGGTAAAAATGTAGACAGTTGAGGGGGTGGTCACACAGCTCATTACACACTTTAATGTATAATCACAGATGTAGAGTTCTGTTCACTGTCCAAAAAAAGCTTTCTAAATCCATCCAAAAACTAAACCGTGATTTTTTTTTTTCTCAACCATATGGTAAAGATTTCCATTATTATGCAAGTGCTAAAGCAGAAGCCTTTTGTTATAGGTATGTAGAAAATTGCACTTCCGTCTCATTGTGATGTATTTTCTTCCTGCTGTAAATGTGATCCATATCAATCTGTACTGAATGTTTGGATAAGCATGGCGATATTTGTTACTTTATTGTGACTGCAAGTAACTACTGATGACATATCCTATAGCTTGTGCTAGAATACGAGTGGAGTATGGTATTCAAAGATCATACTTGCTGGAAATGCTAGTCAAAGGAGAATGTAGAAAACATCTTTGGTAATATGTGAGGTGAGAGGAATGTTATATGTTTGCGTTTCCAAGTGAATGCACTCCAGGTAGGTGAGCGGCTGATAAGTCTGCTGCCATTGACATTTATGTGAGAAGATATTACCCTAGGCTCACCTGTCCTTTTATGTCAATTTGGACTTAATAAGATGAGGTGTTGATGGTGGTAATGTCCTGAAGAAAGGAATAAAGGAAGGATAAGTAAACAAATGTGTCCTGTAACAACATCCTGGAAAAGATGATCATCAGTTAAGATTCTCCTATTTTTATGATGCTGACAACCTGAGTAAGATTTATAGTGTATATAGTTTACAACTCCATTAATTTACAAATGTGCTTCTTGGAGAAGATTGAATTTGGATCCAACTATTCTACTATGGGTATACTTAACACACTTATATGGTTAAACCATAAACAAAAAGCCCCTTTAGATATCAAGTTTGAAACATCAAGGCTGAAGATATACCATGTAGTACCTGCATTTCTGCAAAGTAAGAATGCCTTATGTTAATAATACCAAATGTTGGGTGCCTCATTTTATTGAAATGTCTCGTATTATGAGTTAATATTTGTTTAGGTTGTTTTATTTTCATCCTCATGGTGCACATATTTTAAATTTGGGCCCAAATCATGGGTTTAAATTAGTGAACCTTAAAAATAGATGGCCTTTAAAAAACCTGAAAGGAATAGAAAAAAGCTAATCATTATTAGAAAGGTTGTATTCAACGCTAGAGACTTCAAAAGTTGAAATCTGTACAGCTCTGGCCAACTCCATACCTAATACTGTAATTATAATAATTTGTTGAGTAGAACAGTCATGTTAAACACACAACACAGGAATACTAAACCATAATTAGCAACATTTACAAATAATTAAATGGCACAATAATTAAATTGGCATTAATACACTACTCATTTAACCTTTTAATTGTCATTGTGTTTGTTTAGGGGGAAAAAAAAACATAATTATATCCTTACTGTTGGAGGAAGCTTATCTATATTACCATTATGCCTCCTTTATAGATGAATTTTATCTATATTACCTACCACTATTACTTTTTGCCAGAGAGAGATAAATCCCTAACTATGGCCCAGTCAAACCAGGTTTGATTAGCGGCTCAGGGTAACTGACAGAGAGGAGGCAGGGAGGGATGGGAGTGCCTGTCCATGGGGGGAGGGCATTCATTATTGATGCTCCCTTAGGGGAGATGTGCTTCAAAAGAGGAGAAGTGCACTCAAATGTAGTCAATGAATGTGGGAGACAGGGCAGTGAAGTGAGTAGGGAATAAAAAAATCCTCCCCAGATGGAAGTGGAGATGGCTGAGCCCCACGAATGCCCTTAGGATCCACAACCGGCTGCAGCAGTAAGTCCAGGGGGTAGGAGATGGAGCTAGTAGACCTGGCTTGGATGTGGGGCAGCAGGGACTGGGCTTGGGTACATTATGCCCCAAGGGGGACAAAAAGTTAAAAAAGGAAAAAAAAACAGCTCTGTCCTGTGCACTGCAAGGAACTCTAGCATAGAGGTCACCTCACCCTGAACTATTTTCAGATACTTAATTCAGAAATAGAATCTTACATCTGTGTCACAGTGTGAAATGAATTGCGCACTGAACAGCAGATCTCTGAGTCACATTAATTGGTGGGAATGACACTTCATGCAAGGGTGTGACAGCGAGGTAGCATTTTGCATCCTACAGTGTGGACAGTGCAGGCAGTGCTGAGGAGAGTGAGACTACATTATTTAAAGGGTCTCTAGGGGGTTATATTATTTATCGCATGCATGGGGTTTTGTTATTTAGGGGGTGTACCACATCACAGTTTAAATATACCCATGTTAGTTCAGGAGGTGCTTGGGTAGAAATTAACTCAACATGCACAGCAGGACAGTAGTGTTTACAGCCTTGTATAAATAACACACAATGTGCCCTGAGGGTAGGGTAAGAGCTCAGAGTGGGGTAGCACTGTGAATGTTGCACTAATATAGTACCTAAACATATAGACAGCTGTTTGAGACTGCACGATTAATGTACAATGAATAGCCATTCACTTTGTGTGTGTGGGTGGGTGTTGATGCTATTAGTACTAGTACACTGTAGTGAGCAGTGTAAGCAGGAAAAAAAAAAGAAATGCAGTGCTGCTTTTTATTTGCTACATACTACTGCTCATCTGCATGTCTCTGCCATGTCATAGGATTGATTTGGTTTGTACATCTGTTAAGTACAGGCAGCTCGTAAAGAAGGGAAGTGAATAGAGCACCCTTGCCCTGTTGCAGTTGTGGCAGCTCTGTATGACGTTCATGATGAAACACTAATCAAACTGTGCAAGTATGTGTGTGTGCTGAAGGGGTGGGTAGGGGATCACAGGCTGTGCTGACATGGAACCTCTGTAACAGAGATGTAATACAGATCCTTTAGGCAACCTTGATATGAGGTTGTAAGTACTATTAAATAGCATCAGTGCCCTCATTCATTAAGTGTAGACCATGTGTATATGCACTGAGTACCGGCTATCCACTTGGTAGACAGTAACATTTAGGCTCCGCTAAGACGTGCCAAACCAAAATCAAAGTTTCAACCAATGAAGTAATCCAGATAAAATTAGAATGGATGAAAAAATAAAAGTATTTTCTGAAGTGTGTGTGTGTGTGGGGGGGGGGGGGCAAGCCCTTGTGCATCCTCCTATGGGGACTACACACACACACACACACACACACACACACACACACACACACACACACACACACTATGCTTATTCTGTGATTGCACAGCCCTAGAGAAAAAAAAGTAAAAGATCACAAAACATAGAGTCACTCCTGTGCACAAACTGAAACTGCAGCAGCAGTGATTTCCATCTGAAAACAATAATTGATAAGAACTAGATCAGGGAACTGTACTTAATGAGTTGAGACTTGATTGAGTTTACACTTGACATTTGGGCAGTTATAACATACTGTATCTCCAGCCCACCTGGACCCCTGCTTCTGAAGAAAGAGTTGCCCTGTGTGTTGCGTACTGTGTCTCCCAGTCTTCCTGATAATGATGTTTTCACATTAATGAAGCATCTCATTAGATTATGCTTACTTCTGTGTGTGAATGAAGTGTCTAAAGGGCACATTACTATGCATACATACATGTTAGTGGAGTGATTTGTTCCTCAGTCTTTCTGCAAAATTAACAGAGAGAATTTGCTAGCAACTACATGCTATAGAAGCCCAGAACTGACCCCAAAATAAAAGGAAACCTTAATAAGGTCTCCATCATTTTTGGGCAATTTCAATATTTATATGCACCTCTTCAGACTTTATGCAGGGCTGAGGTACTGACCTCCACTGATCCTGTGGAAAGAAAACTAACACACTCGAAGGAAGAAATAATGCCCTCTGGCTACTTCATCTTCCCCTCCTTGGCTGGTCCTTCAACACTTGGACTGCATTACAGTACTGGTTTAGAATAACATGCAGATGGCAAGGCAAGTTTTATTTTACCTATTGCAATGACATTGTTACAATATTCTGGTGGGTAGTATGTAAACTTTTGTATAACTCTGTGTCTACTGACGTAAACCTACCACTGCAGGTGTGTGCCTATCATTCAAAAGCACTTATTTGGAACAGCTGACCTGTCAGTGTCCTTGTCACTGTGTACCTGTCCAAGGTTTGTCACTTGTCAATATTTGCTAACTCACTCTGTGCCTCATCTTCTGACTTCTGTTGCCCTTCTCCAAATTGCTTCCTGACCTCCTTATTTATACAACCGTAAAGGTATCTCTGTCAAGACATATGGGGAGGCGGCATATTCATGTCTGCTGCCTTTTCTAATGCCTCAGCCATTCTTGTACTGTAGTATGATCAATAGCTGCACCAGATTTTTGGAGTAGTGACACTGTGTATAACTGCATTTACATAGCTGAAAATACTGTATTTTTATCTGTGAATTCTGTAAGTGCCTGTATCCCCATCTTTGCCCGTCAAACATGTCCTTTTCTCTTATATGCATATATGATCTGTGAGGGGCTCTGCTATGGGGGCAACTCACTTTCGTGCAAGCAGTCCTGTCTCTGAATGCTTCTTATGTCTCAGATTTACAGTGTGCATCAGGAAACCTGTCTGTGGATTACTCGTGTATCACCATTACATCAGTGCAACTCATTTGCACACTGTCCACAAAGAGCCCTGCCTCTGAATCACTAATATATCAGCATAAGCCAAGAGTGATCTTGTCAGTACCTGCAGCATACCCAGAATTGCCTCTGTCTGCAGTACATATAGGGTCACATGTAAAGGTATTGTATTGGTAGCACATTTAAATGCGATTGTAAATTCTTTTTTATAAGTTCTGTTGCTCCTACTGCTGACTAGTAGATCTACATCAGTTATGCCTTCTAAGAAAAGCAAAGTTCTGTTCCTATGAGAATGATGAGACTTATGGAGGAGGAGTCATCTTTAGGTTATTTATACTAAATTTGCCTGATTTGTAGGCCCCAATTATCTGTCTCCCCTACTGTGGATGTATAATATGGGTATACTGTTAATTTAATGAAGGAGTGTTAGGGATGGGGTGCAAAAGATTCGTTATCCCCTAAATTGACATGCCAACAGATGGCCATGAGCCACAATCTAGTGGCAGCCGAAGAAAGTATTTCATCTGACCCATAGGAACTGTTTCCATATATAAGTATTTAGTATTGTCCTATTGCTGCTGTAGGTAATCTAATAACCCCCCCCCACACACACACACACACACACACACACACACACACACACACACACACAGTGATTGAGAGAGAAATAATTACTAGGCTATGGCATGGGGGTGGAGATCCCTGTATTTATATCTCCTTCTCCATAAAATACAATGCAACATGTTGCGTCTCCATTCAGGATCCTGCCTCCATCATGAGTAGTCTCAGAAAAGGACTTCAACATATCACAGGCTGTGTTGATTCTTGCTAATGTGTTTGCAGCATTTGGTTTAATTCAACATTACAGTGTTAAATGTTGGTCTCTCCAGACACACTTTATGTGACATCTCCATTGTAATAGTACTGTGATGCTGACAGTATGTGTTTTATTTATTTAGCCTTTTTTGATTTGTTAAGTGTGACTAGGCTACTGGCCTCTTTCCTTTTTTTAATCATCATCATCATCTTCTTTCGGCTGTTCCCGTTAGGGGTCACCACAACAGATCACCTGTTTCCATTTCTTCCTGTCCTCTGCATCTTGCTCTGTCACACCAACCACCTGCATGTCCTCTCTCACCACATCCATAAACCTTATCTTGGGCCTTCCTCTTTTCCTGTTACCTGGTAGCTTCATCCTTAGCATCTTTTTCCCAATATACTCAGCATCCCTCCTCAGCACATGTCCAAACCAACGTAATCGTGCCTCTCTGGCTTTGTTTCCAAACCTTCCAACCTGGGCTGACCCTCTAATATACTTATTCCTAATCCTGTCCACCCTTGTCACACCCAGTGCAAATCTTAACATCTTTCATTCTGCCACATCCAGCTCAAACACCTGCCTTTTTGTCAATGCCACTGTCTCCAACCCATATAACATAGCTAGTCTCACTACCCTCTTGTAGACCTTCCCTTTCACTCTTACTGGTACTCGTCTGTCACAAATCACTCCTGACACTCTTCTCCACCCACTCCATCCTGCCTGTACTCTCTTCTTCACCTTTCTTCCACACTCACCGTTACTCTGAACTATTGACCCCAAGTATTTAAACTCATCCACCTTCGCCACCTCTACTCCTTGCATCCTCACCATTCCTCTATCCTCCTTCTCATTCACACACATATATTCTGTCTTAGTCCTGCTGACCTTCATTCCTCTTCTCTCTAGAGCATATCTCCATGTCTCCAGGGTCTCCTCCACCTGTTCCCTACTCTCAAAACAGATCACAATGTCATCTGCAAACATCATAGTCCACGGGGACTCCTGTCTGATATTGTCTGTCAACCTGTCCATCACCATTGCAAGTAAGAAAGGGCTCAGAGCTGATCCTTGATGTAACCCCACCTCCACCTTAAACGCATCCATCACTCCCACCGCAGACCTCACCGCTGTCACACTACCCTCGTACATATCCTGTACCACTCTTACATACTTTTCTGACACTCCTGACTTCCTCATACAATACCACAACTCCTCTCTAGGCACCCTGTCATATGCTTTCTGTAAGTCTACAAAAACACAATGTAACTCCTTCCGACTTTCTCTGTACTTCTCCATCAGCACTCTCAGAGCAAAGATTGCATCTGTAGTGCTCTTTCCTGGCATGCAACCATACTGCTGATCACTAATCATCACGTCCCTTCTTAACCTTGCTTCCACTACTCTTTCCCATAACTTCATGCTGTGACTGATCAATTTTATTCCTCTGTAGTTACTACAGCTCTGCACATCACCCTTATTCTTAAAAATCGGTACCAAAACACTTTTTCTCCATTCCTCAGGCATCCTCTCACTTTCCAAGATTTCATTAAACAATCTGGTTAAAAACTCCACTGCCATTTCACCTAAACACCTCCATGCTTCCACATATATGTCATCTGGGCCAACAGCCTTTCCATTCTTCATTTTCTTCATAGCTATCTTTACTTCCTCCTTGCTAATCCATTATACTTCATGATTTACCATCCCTACACCATCCAACCTTCTCTCCCTCTCATTCTCTTCATTCATCAACCCCTCAAAGTACTCTTTCCATCTCCTCAACACACTCTCCTCGCTTGTGAGTATGTTTCCCTCATTATCCTTTATCACCTTTACCTGCTGCACATCTTTCCTAGCTCGGTCCCTCTGTCTAGCCAATCAGTACAGGTCCTTTTCTCCCTCCTTAGTGTCCAACCTTTCATACAACTCTTCATATGCCTTATCCTTAGCCTTCGCCACCTCTCTCTTTGCCATGCACCTCATCTCCTTATACTCCTGTCTACTTTCTTCATCTCTCTGACAATCCCACTTCTTTGCCAACCTCTTTCTCTGTATACTCTCCTGTACTTCCTCATTCCACCACCATGTCTCCTTGTCATCCTTCCTCTGTCCAGATGTGATACCAAGCACCTTTCTAGCCGTCTCCTTTACTAGCTCTGCTGTAGTTACCCAGCTATTTGGTAACTCTTCACTGCCACCCAGTGCCTGCCTTAACTCATCCCTGAACTCCACCTCACAATTACCCTTTTTCAATTTCCACCACTTGATCCTTGGTGCTGCCCTCACACTCCTCCTCCTCTTCTTGATAACCAACATCATCCTACAAACCACTATCTTATGCTGCCTAACGACACTTTCTCCGGTCACCACTTTACAGTCTCCAATCTCCTTCAAACTGGCCCTCCTACATAAGATATAATCCACCTGTGTGCATCTTCCTCCACTCTTGTATGTTACCCTATGCTCCTCCCTCTTGTTAAAATACGTATTCACCACAGCCATGTCCATCCTTTTTGCAAAATCCACTACCATCTGACCTTCTGCATTCCTTTGTTTAACACCATACCTACCCATCACTTCCTCATCCCCTCTGTTCCCTTCACCAGCATGCCCATTGAAATCTGCTCCAATCACCACTCTCTCACCCTTGGGTACAGTCATCACCACTTCATCCAATTCACTCCAAAATTTTACTTTCTCATCTATTGCACACCCAACTTGTGGAGCATACGCACTAACACCATTCATCATTACACCATCAATTTCCAGCTTCATAAACATCACTCTATCTGACACTCTTTTCACCTCCAAAACACTCTCAGCATACTGTTCCTTCAGAATAACTCCTACGCCATTTCTTCTCCCATCCACACCATGATAAAACAATTTGAACTCACCTCTGATACACCTAGCCTTACTCCCCTTCCATCTTGTCTCTTGCATGCACAATATACCAACCTTCCTTCTTTCCATCATATCAGCTAGCTCTCTCCCTATACCAATCATACTGCCAACATTCAGACTTCCGACCCTCACTATCACAGTCCTAGCCTTTCTCCTCTCCTCCTGTCTTCGGCCATGTCTTCCGCCTCTTCTCCTCCTTCGGCCAACAGTAGCCCAATTTCTGCCAGCACCCTGTAGGCTAACAGTACTGGTGGCGGTCATTGTTAACCCGGGCCTCGACCGATCCGGTATAAAAATTTTCTTGGTGACTGCATGAAAATGTTTTGGCAAAGTTTTACGCCGGATGCCCTTCCTGCCGCAACCCTCCCCATTTATCCAGGCTTGGGACCGGCACAAAGAAATGCACTGGCTTGTGCATCCTTTTAATGATATCTGTTAATTTCCCATTGCTATAAAGTTCACAGCTGCACTCAGGACACTGACATCATTATTGGACATCTCAGAATAGGACTTTGCCTGCACATAATCTGACTATCTTGCTAATGATGTGTAGGGCAGTGTTTCATCTTTTTTTTATTTAGCATTGTAGTGTTGCTTGTTGGTCTCTGCAGACACACTTGCCCAGATCTCCATTTTCAGTAGCATTGTAATATTAACAGTACATGTTCCATTTAATTATCCACTGCTACAAAGTACACAGCTCAATTCGGAATAAAGCCTCCATCATCAAGCATATCAGAAAAGGACCGCACAATCAGGTTATTGTTTGTGTGTGTGTGTGTATATATATATATATATATATATATATATATATATATATATATATGTATATATATATAGAGAGAGAGAGAAAGAGATCAACATTACATACATATATAAATTATATTACCTGTTCCCAAATGCAACTGGTCTCCTTTCCCCAACAAACTCCCAAATCTTACAATGCTGAAACCTAGAGAAACAACTGCCATAATACATAGAACTGATTGCTAAAGAAGAATAGTTTGCTTTTGTGATCAGTCAACCAAACTTGAAGAGAGAGAGAGAGAGCAGTAACGATACCGTAAGGCACACTTTGCTTGTATAGTGGTTCTTTTAGGGAAAGGGTTTCATAAGATAATGTGTAGGGTTGGGGCACTACACTAGTAAGGGTGGTAGCACTAAAAGGGAAGGAGAAGCAGATACTTCTAATTCTTTTGGCTTTTCCCAGTTAGGGGTTGCCACAGCAGATCACCTGTCCGCTCATGATCGGCAGTGGAGTTTTACGGTGTCAAGTTGCCAGCCCGGCGCTCAACCTTCCACAGAAGGCACACACATGTGCACACTCACACCTAGGGCCAATTTAGTCCAATCCACCTACAGCATGTCTTTGGGATGTAGGAGGAAACCCACGCGACCACAGGAAGGACATGCAGACTCTGCACAGAAGGCAGAGAACCTATTGCTGTGAGGCAGCAACACTAACCAATGCACCACCGCAGAAGCAGATACTAATGAGTACAAATGTCGGATCTTTCACATTAGAGTAAATGACCTTTACAAGAGCCCTATAAATATTATGAAAAAATAGTGTCAGGACATTACAAATGACAGTAAAAATGACATTAAACCGATATTAAGCAAAAGTTTGCTCGTGTGTTTAATGATTATTCCTTTACTAATACAGAATATTTTAAGTCTGGGTCCCATACCTTCAGTACTAGCACAAACATACGGTTCATACGAGTTCAAAACAGACGAAACACGTATTTAATTAATAAATCCCAGGTAAGTCACAAAGGCAGCAAATTACTCTCGAGTAAAATTAAGTCATATTTGAAAAACTTTTTTTTTTTTTTTTTTGGAACCAGCATTAGGGGCCCCACTTTATCAGGTAGAAGAGATCATACATTATGCAAATGCCTATAGGCTGGCTAACAAACTACAGGAATTCGAAACACTGGCGGGTGGGCTTGGACAAACTGCTTTAAAGAACTGCAGACAATACAGAATCAAAAATATCCCTTAGTATTCTTGGAGTTAGCCTAGATTTTTGCTTTGTGGCCTACTATGTCTGAAGGAGTATCCTGTATCTGTAACTGTAACTTTAACAGAGGAGGGATACAACCAAGGAGGTGAAGATGTGTACAGCTTGACAGGATGGTGGGTTTTTGAGCAGAGTTCTGAATAGGAAGCAAAGCTGTTAAAAAAACTGTCAAGTTAAATCAGCACAACACATAGCAAGATTAAGATGACAAGAGAGTATGTTATCAGCCTTTGCCTGTTCAAGCATGACAACTTATGCTAGCTGTTAGTTATACCTTTTCTCCTTCCTCCCCACTATTTATCACACAAAAGGAGTGGACCTTAGTGTGGTGAAGTAGAGTTTTTGCATCTGAAAAGGTCACCTTGCAGTTTCTGACCTTTCAAGCATACCTCTCAATCTCGTAGAGTTAGAAATCTGGACAAAGCCAAAAATAATTGGGGGGGGCACATTTTCTGAAGGGTATGAAGTCTAATTCTGACATTTTTATTATTCCAGTCCTTGATGATTTGCCAGAAAAAAAAATATGAGGAAGAGACCAAAAATGTGAGGCAAAAATGTGGACATTTGAGAGGTACTGCTTAAATGCTGGTGCTACTTACTTCACTGGTTCTTCTAAGATCAGCTACTTAGATAAGCCTTCTTTTGCAATCTACCTGCTATAAAATACATACATGGTTACAGTTAAAGTTATCAGTTATTGCACTGAAGATAAAAGTTTGTTTCCTACTAGAACTACAAATGGCATGAGGCAATACTACTTTTATATTGTGCAAATGCCAACTGATGAGAGGTACAAAGGTTTGAAAGACTCGTCACTGTCTTGAAAGAGGACTTTTGACCTCTTGAAAAAAAGTAGGACGATGACTGACATCACTATGCAGAAACCCAGTTTATTGTACTGCTATATGTCTTTTACTCAGTGATTTACATATGTGGAGAATGCATACAACTACAGTTTTCTTTGCTTCATCAAATATTCCTTACATGCCTGTTATAGACCATAACAGCAATGTAATTCCAGCCCCCTCAGCAGTTCGGCATAGTAATGTGAGCCAATTCCTCATTCTTTACCACCTCCATGCCCATATTTTATTTATTTCTATTTGTTAACCAGATAAGTGGACTGGCCATCAGATTCTTTCAGCCATGATCCAGGCCAAATGACACATTAAAACATAGTACACTGATACAAAGAAAATGGCTATTAACATAATACAAACAGGGTAGGTAACATAGGCAGCATGTACTATAACAAAGAGGGATAACAATTTACAGTATTAGAATTCTACAAGTATTAGAAACTCATTTTGATGAAGTCCCGATTGTATGGGGAAAAGTGCTTAACTAATATTGTGTAATTAAACGTGGTGTCCAAAATCAGTCAGTTGTGTTGACCGGGACCCTCTCCCTGAGAATTGTTGGTTACATCTATAATATACTAAATATGTGGTGCACTAATCATAAGCAAGTACTCGGATTAACTGCCCTTGCGGGCCATTTTAAGCCTGGTCAATGTCCATTTTTGCAGTCGAATTAACCTATCCCATTTGGTTAGAGATTGGCCTTACCCATCCTATGGTTGATAATTCTATATTACCCTGAATGAGAATAACCTGGATCATACCATAGATAATCTGAGGGGGGACCCATGCATAGGGTAAAGCATTTAGGAGCTGACTGTGTCCATTAGTAGGATAGGGGGCAGTCCTGGGGTAAATTTTCTGTTTCCCATCCATAGATCCAAGCTGCACATGAACATGAACGAAGATAAACTTTGTTTTTTGTGGATGTGGACTTTGTTTTAGAGCAGCGGTATCCTCTGCGAGATATACGTGTTCCTCCAAACCATTCTGTAGATGTTGCAGAAAAGGTATAGAGCCATAGATCGAGTATTTGTGATGCCATTTGATTTGTGAATGTGCAGTAAATCCATCATTAATAGGTAGGGGGATGCCTTGTATACCAGACACAGGTCATCTCTAGTTGTCTGCAGAATACCAAGTATAGTGACAGGGCTTTGAGTTAGTCCATGTAGGACATGTTGTTTAGGCCTTGTAACCTTTTAGTAAGGTATCCCTGTGAGTGCCCCAGTTACTGCATATATCTGGACAGATACATGCTAAAGAATGCATTATATTTAATGACCGGCCTAATAACAGCTGAGTAAAGGGGGACAGTTACATCCCTTGATCTAGACACAATCCCTTTGTTTATAAACTGTTCAATATAGAAGGACTTCTTTACAACAATGGACACAAGTTGCTCAATAGGTAGGTCATGTCCACATAAGTTTCCAAATTCTAAATAACTGGGTTTACTGTTGGGGCATTTTATAACTGTGGTAGTTCCCTGGAATAGATGATTTCCCAAAGGATGCAATAATGCATTGTTTGGCATTTAGTTAAAGTCCATGATTTTGGCACCAGTTATTTATTTGGAACAAACCTTCCTGCAGGATGACTAAGTCATTTGGGGATTCAATGACTGCTCATAGCTTGCAGTCATCTGCAAACTTTGTCATCCAGAACCCTTTGGTATTGGCTTTTACTTCAGAAAAGTAGATACCAAACAGGAGAGGTCCCAGCACAGAAGCCTGTGGAGCTCCATTGGTGACTGGTGTCTATGTGGAGGCAACTTCCTCTATTTTGATTTCCTGCATCCTATCTGTGAGCCAGTAGGCAATCTAGCAGGTGACATAGGGGTTTATTCCCAGTTTATTTAGCTTTTCTACTATGCCTGAGTGGGCATTGTGTCAAATACTTTGGCCAGGTTGAGGTATGCTGTGTGTACTGTTTTGCCTTCATCAATTGTTTTGCTGATCTTTTAAAAAAAATCCACCAGGCTGAGTAAGCATGACCTGCCCTTGATGAAGCCAAACTGAAATGGGTCCAGTGTTGGGAGTTGCCCTATATCCTGATTGATTAGTTCCATGGCTTTGCATATGAAGCTGGTCAAACTTATAGGTCTGTGGAAGGTGTTCCCTTATGTAGGGCAATGGTTGTAGTGGTTTTCCATTCACTTGGTACAAAACCTATATGGAGGCAGAGATTGAACAGTGTTGTAAAGGATGTGTCTAAATCTTGCCTCATGCTATTTAAGATGCATCCAGGAACATTGTCAAGACCCATCAATGCAGTAGTTTTAGCTTTTGAAAGCACTTGTCTTGTGTGTTAGCTGGAAGCAAGCCACTTTCAGGTATATATATCTTAAGGGACAGATGGAGGGGAAAGAGATTCTCAGGGCAAATCCATGTAACTTGGGATAACATAATCCATTTATCATTAAAACAAATCCGTTAAACCCCCTCCAGTAGTTTCTCTGCTACATGAGTCACCAGCTAAACAGTTATTCACTTTCTTTTGTCATCTTCACATTCATGGTAAATTATTTGATCCTGAGCTAGAAGAGGAGATGTTTTGCATGAGACTGGATTTGATGTAACCAGGATAGTTTCCAGATCTGGTTATGACCAGATCAGTAACATTGCAAGCTGCTGTCCCTGGTGTTTGTTACAACTCTTTTGCTTGGAGAATTGGACAAGTCATAAAATTTCTCCAAGTCCTTCAGCTTCCAGTCTTTTAAGAACTTGTAGAACGCATATATAGTTAATCTACTGCTAGATCAATTTCTCCTCTCAACTATTTGACTGCTTTTTTTATAATTGCAATGTAAATATTTCCTGCAGTGTTTCCCTTGTACATTCTTTGGTTCAGAAAGTCCCTTTGCGCACTATATTTTCCCAGTTTTACTTGGAACTGACTTCCCCTGTACATCTGTTAAAACACTTGTATACCCTTTCTGTCTTTTCTTATGCTGACTCAGTAAAGAGGCTGATTTGTTTTCCATACTTCCATTTTCTTTTCATTTAACTCGTAAATAATTTGTTCCACTTTCCAGTAATGTCCAGTCGTTACTTTCCATAAAAACTGCATTTGCTCCTCATTCTGCTTCACACCATCCTTTCTTAAAAAAATCTCTATTTCTTTTAGAAATTTTCATATATGACTAAACTACATGTTTTAAAAAAATCCACACCATTTTAATTTTGATCATTGTGCTGAAAAATATTTTGCATTTTTCTTCACTTGCTTTTTTTAACTCGTTACAGCTGAGTGATGCCTTTGGGGTGCCCTGCAGTTGCATCATACTGACACTTACAGGTGTCAAGTATAGTTTGTTCATAGTTACATAAATAATTCTAAAAACCATGCTACATACAAAATATTAAAAGGTTTAATCTTAAAGCTTACACAATCACAAACAACTGAGTTGGCCCCTGTCTAGTACAGGTAGAGATATTAATTGTTGTTCACAACATTCATTTAAATTGTCAAAAATTTCATGTTTTTCTAAATATTTCTACAACCGAATGACACAGATGGAACTGCTTAGCCTTACAAGAAAGCTCACAGATGAATGAACAAAATACTGCCAACAGTATGTGTATAACTTGAGTGATTGCTATAATATTGTAAGTTGTTTAGCAAATATTACAAACGTAATTACTGTATTTACTATGACTTATAAAATCCAGTTTAAGACACAGAATCTAAAGAACATTACCACTATAATAAAAATAGTTTGTGCCGAAGAGTTTGCCATTTTACTTCTTATAAACCCCTATGATTCCAGAGAGATGAACATTTGTTTGAAATGTAAGGACATTGATTCTGTCAAAAAGCTTGGGCTTCATCCATTGAACGTTATAGTGCAAACTTCCAGGGCTTCCTCAGAGGGAATGAGTTAAACACATTTAACAGCTTTGTAATAGAATATTTTATTTTTTTTTTACATTCTATCTGCCCTAATTTGCCAAAAAGATTACATACATATACTAGTTGCTCATTTACATGTTTTACCCTCATTCCCTGAAGTTTCTAGACACCCTTTACCCAATTTAATTTTACCTTATTTTCTGCATGATTATTTAAATTACAGCTTCACTCTTGAGGTGAATTTCTTGGAATCCATGTGTTGAACACATAAAAAGTGGGCTATAATTGGTGAGCCAGTCATAATCCCCTATATAATATGTGGACAGATAGACTACAAAGACCCAAGGAAGCACACAATTCTTCATCACTTAGATATAATACAGAATGAATGGTCCTCCATTGCTGAATCCAGTGACTTTGAAATAGTATTCCAAACATATATGAGCACCATCAGCTACATCTCTGTTTTATAAAATGGAAACCTAACAGATTCCT
Source organism: Protopterus annectens (assembly GCF_019279795.1). Lineage (NCBI taxonomy): Eukaryota > Metazoa > Chordata > Ceratodontiformes > Protopteridae > Protopterus > Protopterus annectens. The sequence continues at coordinate 1,023,637,982 of NC_056743.1, forward strand.
CTATTCTGCACCACAAGTTTGCATTTTGCTACAAGCAAAAGTTTTCCTTGAAATGTATGTACTCTGCTCAGTCCTGTCAGACACCTTCAGCTACCATCTTGTCTGTACATCTGGTATCATGTGCAGCATGACATCTTCCTCTGTTTAATGCACTACAAATATCATAGTTCTTGATATCCACTTTTTTCCCATTATGACACTCTAGGATACTTCTCCCTCAATGTTTCTCATCCATTCACAGTAAAAGCTCATCTGGAAGCCCCATATTATTCAAATTGATAGATTCTTCCTAAAGTATATCCAACTCCATAACATTGTTTCCTGTCTAGATTGGGTGACTGTATCATCCCTTTCTGGCAGAATATTCTTTAGGGGTTCCCCCAGTGTCCTGGCCAGCTCAGCTGTAGTCAGTACAAGTACCATTTCAGATTTCCACTAAAAATAGACCAGGCCTATTGGAACTAAATTGGTCAGCAGAAATAACCTTTTTTATATATGTTTTTATCCTCCTCAGTTGCTGATCATCGAACCAATGCTCTTGTTGGCCATTCATTCCCTACTGAGACAAGCCCTCTGGTGCCCATTTGTTTCTCTTCAGGTTGAGAGCATCCAGACCACATTCATTCCCCAACAGGTGAAAGCTAGTCAGATCATGGTCATCATACAAGTGGACATGAAGGGCATTGATATGGCAAGCCCTAACCTCTTTCTTGGTTGAGACATGCACTCTTATATCAGTGTATGGACTACCTGTGTCCCTCTATCCTGGAAAGCTCCCTTACATGCAAGGACTGATATATTTATACCTACAAATATTTCAAGCATGGGAATTAATGCCCTTCTAGGCTGCTAACATACCAAAACCGTTGTTCCCATAATTAATCTCCAGGCTGTTCTTAAAAATATCTAAACTAGTGCTTGCCTTAATGTAATTTGGTAGTCTAGTCCATGCATCAGCTGTTCTCTCAGAGAACCAATTAGTACACTTCTCATTCCTATAGAATGTTCTACGTAGGTTGTCTGATGATTTTCTACTACTTTTTGACAACCCCAACATTCCTAGAGGTAGTTGTCTCTAAATGCCCTATATACCTGAATAAGGTCTTCTCTTAAATATCTATATGAGACACTGTACAAGTTCAGATATTTTAGTCTTTCATAACCACTTAACTGTTCACATTCATGGATGCCCTTGGTATATTTCCACTGTACCCTTTCCAGATTACTGGAGTTTGTTTTCTTATAAGGTTTCCATATTGTTATTTAATATGCAGGTATAGACCTAATCTGAGTAACATTGACTTCATCATTTCTGATTTCCTAGACTTGATAAATCTTTTAAACAACCTATAGTCCTATAACTATCATTAAGCAATGGATTGATATTAGAAAAAAACTCAGAACTGGATATACCCATATACCCATGTCCTTTAATGAATCTACAGTTTCTATCACTGTGTACTGTATTAAATATACACCTTTCAATTTATGTCACCCAAATCTCATAGGCTTAGTTTATGATGCATTTATCAGCATATTATTCTCCTGTGCCCAAATGGTCAATTTAGTCAAGTTCTTTTTCAGATATGCCCTATCTGTAACATATGTAACTAGTTTACCCAGTTTCAAGTCATCTGCATACAGACTGCACAACTCCTCAGATGAGGAAGATAGGGCCATACTCTGCATACAGACTGCACAACTCCTCAGATGAGGAAGATAGGTCCATACTTGTTTAGATTATTATCTTTCAGATCTAAGACAAATACCACTGTCACAGGCATGGTTAGCCTCACCATATGGTACTTGAAATAACAGTGATGAAAGACTGGGTGGAGCTTGGCCTAAACACCCTGGCTGCCTTCATGTTTGTCTCAACCCCCCCCAGGTTTTAAATACAAAAAAAAATGAAAGTGCCATTTAACTCTGTTGGGACCCTCATGGTGAGGACTTCCAGTACACATTTTTGGGACTCCCTCAGATGTCATTTACAGGCAGGTTTAAAATCTGTGTCTGAGAGAAACTATAAGGGGATGTAATGCTGTGTAGTAACACATCTGTTCTTTCTTATCCTTGATACCTGCACTACAGGAGGAAAAATGACCCTGCGTCCTATGCTGTTATAGAAAAGAGCGCGACAGGTCCTACATTAAAATGTGCACTTCATGGCAAGCCATTTGTGATTATTAGCCAGATTAGCAAAGTTGCAGGTGGTTTGGGGGATGCTTACATTGTGTGGAGCTGGGGGGGGTTAAAGGTTAATTAAAAAAGAGGACACCTTGAAGCATTTTACCAAGCGGGTCACAATGATGAAAATAGAGATCCCATTTCTATGTAGACATTTATTAGAGGTGTGGAATTTGAAGCCTAATCAATGCTTAGTGGGAGAAGCTTCTTTCTCTTTTTAATATAGTATATCTTAAAGGAAGTATAGGAGCTGTAAGGTTAGTCTATCTGTGCCTGTTACTTTCCCTTTCATATAATGGTATGAATCCCTAACCCCACAAGCTCTTTGTTGCTAAGGCAAATTTGCAATTTCTAGTTGCCTCCATGGACTTCCTTCCCTCTTCCTTTTGAAAATTCCTCATCTTTATAATGGAGCTTAAAGCCTAAACTCTCTTACAAAAAGATGGATCAATGGATGCAAACAAGTAGTTCCACAATAAAATATATACTGTTTAGCATGGATATACTCAAAGTAAAACCAGACAAAATACAGTGAATAAATACTATGACAAAGTGAATTATAGATTAGAATTTTTATTTATTTTATTTGCTGTTGACCCTTTTCAACCATGACCTGAGCTCAAACAGCATGAAAATACATCACAGTCTTTGAATCAACAATATTATATGCAAAATCAGCACACAGCAAAATTCAGAATATAGTAAGATTAAATGCAGATAGATTAACAATAAAAAATCCAGAGTGCATGAAAAAAAAAGATATATACAAAATGCAAGCTGAGCTGTGCATTAAATACAGTGTAGTCACATATGTAATACATAAACTCCTATAGCATACCTCTCAACTGTCCAGATTTTTGCCTTATATTTTGGACTGTTCCTCATAAAATTTGTTTTCTGGCAAATCAGTGAGGATTGTAGTTACTAAATAATGACGGGCATTTGAGTTTCAGACTTCATATCCTTCAGAAAATGGATGCTAATGCACAGTCTGTTGTTCTAACAACTTTCAAAGTTTATAACAGCAATCTGTAAAATCTGTCCCTAGTTTGGGGCCTTTGCCCCCCCCCCCCCATTATTTTAGGCCTAGTCCAGCTTTCTTGCACTAAGATGTTGTGAGCTAGTGAGCTATACACAAAATATTTGCATCTAATATGCCACATTAAGAAGCTGAGAAAAGTTTATTAAATGTATTCTATTCATAATACGGTATGATAATTAACCTAACCATTGTCATATTAGCAGATTCAGGTGGATTTGGTAAAAAGAAGCTCTTTAAGTGAATCTTTGAAGCTTATAATGGTTTCTGGATTTTTGATTCTGTAGGCAGGTGGTTCAGTGTAGTAGGTCACAGTCTAGAGAGGGCCGTCTCACCTACTGCACTTTTAAATGTAGGGTGCATCAGAGTGAACGTGTTGTTGTGTGTACTTCTGAGTACTTAAGGGTTACTTTGTGATCGTAGTTTCATTCTTAAAGGGAGACAGTGGGTGTGTTTTGTTGCCTTGTAAATTAGAACGCTTAGAAGAAAAGTGGGCCTATGAGGCACTGAAAATCATTTGGATTTTTTTAGTAAACTGTAGTGATATATCTGGGGATCTGCTAATGGAATGAGTCTGCAGATTTTATTCTCAGCAGTCTTTTCTGTGAATACTGTGGGCTGAATGCATAATAAGAAAAGGAAGGCATTATTCAAATTGATTTTTAGCAATGGCCCCATGAGCAGCAGTTGAAAGGACATGACTGATCTTGTAACCCAGTTTTAATTGAACAAGGACTTAAAGAAAAGGGTGGGGTCAAGTATCAGGCCTAGGTACCTTTTTTCAGTGACATATTAGGTATGCCGTTCTCATTAACATCTATTAAGAGAATAGGAGGAAAAGTGAGTAATTTGTTGGCTGAGTTAAAGACCATGACATCTGTTTTCTTTGGGTTAGTTAGTAGTGGACCAGGTACATAACTGGGTGAAACTGTCCTGTAACTTGGTTTGCAAGGTCAGAGTGGCTGGTCCTGAACTGCAGGAGCAGCATATCACCTGCATACATTATTAACTTAAGGTTTGGTCATTTTAGGGGGAGTTCATTAATACAGAGAAAAGAGAAGAAGGCCTAGCAAGACCTTTGTGGTACACCTGTACTAAGATTACCAGCGGTAGAGAATGAAACGCTGCTATGGATTTGGAAGGCTCTGTCTTTTTAGAAAGCTGCAAAACCAGCAGATAGTGTTGGCTTCAAGGATGAGTATCTTGAGTTTGTTCAGAAGAATGGTAGCCTGTTTCAAAAGGCCTTGTCATGTCAACAGAGAGACCTGCAGTAATAATTCCCTCATTCAGATTACAATAAATGGTATCAGTAGCCATTACCCAGGGCATTAAAGGTAATGAAGGAATTGAGAAAGCCGTGCTGTGCATCACATAACAGGCCATAGCTGTTAATGTGCTTAAATATCTGCTCATATAAACGTTTTTCAACTATTTTGATAATAGTGCACAGGGTTTAAATTAGGTCTATAGTCCTTCAACCCATTAGGAGAAGTGACTTTAGGTAGAGAGATTATAACTGCGTGCTTGAATGCTGGTGGGACAGTGCCTGAGGTGAGAGAGAGGATAAAGATATAAGTAAGTGGTTTAGCTTTTTTTATTTTTCGGTTGCAAGCCTTTGGAAGGTGGGACGAACAATTTAGATTCTAAATTGTTGAGTTTGAGAAGTAGAGACTTTGCTGTTTTACTGAAATTTCACAGACTTGAAAGGCTGCTGCATGAGCCTATAAGGTGTAGATCAGGGAATGAAGATTATTGTTCTTTATTGGTTGGAGAGTAACTTGTTGGAAAGGCTTTAGTTATGTCAGTTGTAGTGGACTGCAGTAAGTAAACATAATCATTAGCAAAGGTGGAATGATTCATTTTTAAGGGTTCATTCTTGGTAGCTGAAGTTATTTACTGTCCTTGTTGAGCATTTCATTAAGTTTCCAAAACTTATTGGGTGCAGACCATTTTGCTTCCTGTTTATGTCTAAAGTACAGGGTTTTGTAGATCTTTTGCAATTTTTGTTTCTTTCCTTAAACTCATAAAATGTTAGTGTAGCTCTGTATTGTTGGGGGTTGTTTTCCAGTTCTTCCAGGATGAATTTCTGACTTTAATTTTGTTTTTATTATCCACTGAAAGCCACGTGCAGCACTGTGATCTTACCCTTCTTTTTGTAAGAGAGAAACAGTGTATCCTGAATTGTGGTCACTGAATTCAGTTTCACTATTAGTCTCCAAAGTCATCATGACATATTAACTGAAAAGTATTACCATTGCTAAGAATTAGAATAATCCAAGAAGCTGCTAACCTGAACATAAACCCGTAGTAAAAACAGTTGCAGCTTTCATGCTTCCCAACTTAAATGTAAAATAAAATGTCAAAAGCAGTCCCAGCACACCCAGCAGGAGGTACATTGAACCAACAGATCTCCAGCTCTACAAAAATCCACAAAAACATTCAGGCAGTACAAATATAATTAGAATTCCTTGCAGATTTCTTACAGCTGCAGGACCGATTATGCACAGACCAAGAGGAGCATGTTGTAACAAACCTGATATGTAGCACAGAAATAACAAAGTAGCCACAACAGTTCAAACCCTACAAGTATTCTTGTCCCAGTCTCTAGAAAGAACCCATTCTTTGGAAACTTTCATGGAGAACACATCAAGGCCCTCAAAATACCAAGTCAATGACAGCATTCTATGAAGTCAACAAACTAAATAGCTATGGACTTTACACAAGCCTAGGAAGATGAAATGCAGCACAGCAGTGAATGTTCCTCAAAATCCCTTGCAAAGTACAAAGGCAATATGCTTTAGAGACAATGAAGTAAGCATCTGCTAATGAAAGCTGCATAATAAGCAGAACTACAAATGCAACAAAACTCCAAATTCAAGCAATTAATATAGCTGACCAGCAGTTAACATAATGGAAAACTATAAACCAGAAATGTCCATAAGCAGCCATCCACTGCCATCTTTGGACATGAGCTCTATTTTCAACAGACTCATCTTATGAATAACCATGATTTCTAAACCAGAAAAAGATCCTGAAGACTTTTCATCATTTTGTCTGATGTTGTTGTTGTTTGTCTTTCGGCTTTTCCCGGTAAGAGGTCGCCACAGCGGAACTCCGGTCCGCTAATGATTGGCAGTAGATTTTTACGAAACGCTTAAATAGCAATTATAAAATTCATATTATTGTGGGCCAGAGGGTTGAGGCCTTTACCTGGGTCTGTTTTACATTATGATCAAGCAGCTCTTGTAGAGAATGACCACGCCCAGATAGTATTATACAAGTGTTAAGGCATTAGGAACTAGTCATCTAGTAAAGTGTTTTCATACTGGCCATGTAGTTCCTTAAGCTTTTCTGAGGCTACCAATTGTGGTCCTCCATGAGTTTTGCCCACCCCTCCCAGTTAAAGTAGGGCTTGGGGATGCTCCACAGAGTGGGAAGGTTCATAGACTGCTGCAGGTAGGAGCTAGGATCTATAATAGGTTCAAGCTGAAGTGTGGAACCAGGCAGGGGTGCACACTCTTCTCAAAACTATTTGTCTGGCAATGGAACCTTTGTAAATTAGAGACAGTACTGAAAGGATTTCATTTTCCACTAATCCCTTTGTGGATGAGGTTTTAGTTTTGTTTGTCAAATCCTACTGAGAAGCAAATGCATCATATGTCAGAGGCTGCTCATTGTCACTTTTGTGAAGCATTCATATTTTAACCTAAATGCAGCTAAAACAAAGACTATGCATCAGTTGTCTGTCATTACCTGAATGGGGGATTCTCCTACATGTGTTGTGGTCTGCTTGTTCTGTCTGTTATGTCACAGTAGATTCTTGCTCGAAACTGGTCAGTCGATGAAGTATTGTAGCATTAAGGTGAGCAGAGGGCTTAGCATTCCAAGAGCAAAAGACATATCTGGCATTGTAAGTTTTTGTTAAAGATGGTTTTGGTTCCAAAGTGTTTATCCCTTGGTTTCCTTCATGTTATACCTGCCTGGTTTTGAAGTAGGCAAGTGGAACCACAGGCTACCCATCCGCTGTAGCATGGTGAAATTCAGTTTTGCAGTTTCAGAATATATACACTGGTACCAAGGTTTCATATTTTTGCTAGGTGACTGTCCCTTACATGTCACACATTGGAAGAGGTAGGAATCCTATTTTGTTTAACATTATGCCTAACAGATAAGAGGTGTATTACAGTGGGTGATGTAGTCCGCTTTTGGCCACATCAATATGTAACATTGCAGTTTACTTAAGAAGGATTTTATTCATGAAGGCTGTGTTAGAAAGGTATCTCTTACCTAAATAAAATCCCTCTGGTGAAAGAAAGGCTGTATTTTTGGATCCTGCTAGCCTACTCTGTCATTAACACAGGGAATGGTAGTGGTGTTACTATTAGAAATATGGTGCAGAGGGTCCTCTATTCCAGTAGTCAGCTGTCAAAACATGATATTATCGACTTTGCTGGAGATAGAATCATTTTCAACTGTGGACCAGGTGACTAGATTTTTTATAGTGGAAAATAATATCATTAGAAAAAGTGATCAGATTTTCAAAACACAGACCAGATCTATTGGGACATAGATTGATGATGATAAAATTAAAGGCTAGCCATTGAGGCCTTCTTAATCAGGCTTTAAAGGAAATGCCTTTCCTTTACCAGATGACTATTGGGAAAGTATTAAAAGTTTATACGAAAACTATCTTCACACCCACAAAAAGTGACATATTAGAATATGTTCCTTCAGTGTCCTCAGCCTCAAATTCGTTTTGCTAGTAATGAATACTCCCATTTTATCTGTTTGGAGGCTACAGTTAAATAGGGCCTGATAGGTCATGTTTCATGCTATTTAGAAGGCAGCCTGGGATATTGCCTAGTCTCATCAATGCAGTGTTCTTGACCTTGGAGAGAGCATTGAAGACCTATTGTCTAGTGATAATTGGGATGTTGTATTTCATAGTATTTCCTGAGGGCAAGCTGACAGGAAGAGATGGGTAAAGTTAGACCTGAATTTGCCTGCCAGTATGTTTGCTATATCTATAACTGTGCGCCTAGTTGTTTGTTGTTACCACCAAAAATAACTTGAAAATATTTGTGTTACATCATATAAAGATTATTCTGTGCCAGACGGATGATGCTAAGCTTGTGTGTAGTCTTCTCATTTTTTGTTAATTGGAAAACAAATTTGTATTTTGCGTAATTAAAATGGCTTGGCATATAATTAGTGCTACCATTATGACATTTTATGTTGAATGACTATATTGTTCCTAGAAGCTAAGAATTTATATTTACTTACTGCATGCTTAATAGGGTTTAATTTTTAGGAACAGAGACCTGAAATGCACTGCTAAAGCTGTCTAGGACATAATGAGTCGCTGTGGGAGCTATTGTGCTGTTAATGAGTTTAGATCCAACATAAAGATGACAAGTGAAGTTGCTGATTTTATTCTCCTGGTAACATAGTAAGTAATGTGGTATTTGATGTAAAAAAAAAAAAAAGGAGATGGAAATAAATACATTGTTAGTGGTTCTGGAGATAGTAAAGATGTCAAGAACTAATGGTGACAGTGTGTGTTTCAGGAAGATATAAACAAAGAGAACATTTTGATTGTTATCTCTAGAAAGATGGACAGCTACAACAGGCCTCATCACTTTGCTCTTGTTTTCATAAGTAATTGGTGGTATTGCTTTTATTCCAAGACTTGGGGGTTAGCTGTGCTGTCCTACACAAGTATCATAACTATTTGTCATTTAAAGAAAGTGTGCTGTTTATTTTAGCAATATGGCCTGTGAAGTCATGGAATCCACACATTTGAAGGAAAACTGCTTATCACACACATTTCTTTGTCAGCAGGTAGTTCTGCTATTTTTAAGGATGCTTGTCTTGCAAGGGCGCAGGCAGCGTTTACCTGAACAAAATGGCATCACAAATAGTTATGAAAAAATGGCAACAAGTCTATTATCACACATAACACATACAAATTGTTATTTAAGCAGCTAAATAGTATTGGAAGAAATTCTAACTCCACTAGATCTAAAGTAAGGCTTGTGTGACCATCAACCATTTTGAAGTTAACCATCTCTGGAACCTGAAGAACACATTTGTCAGAAATAACTTGCCCCTCTTCTTCTCATTTAAGAATCTCTAGTTTGTTATGATCTTCTTCTCAAACAGGGTACAATCTGGACTCCATTTATGATTTTGCTCTTTCTCCCATCCTCAGGGAGATGAGGCTGTTGGGGATGCACAATATCATATCATCTCCAAAATCCTTGCAGGATAATGATCCTTCATCAGGTTTCATTAATGAAGTTAAATGCGCTCATTACGAAGTTTCTCTATGATACACAGCATGTCCATAAGGAAGAAGAGACAGACACTGATATATGAAACAGATTTTAGATTGCCAAATGTACCAGATATGCAGAGAACACAAAAACTAGTCCTTTGGAGGAGGAGGAAGAGGAGTATTAATTCTGCACACCCCTAACTAAGGAAATTCAGTAACAGCAGCATATTAAAGAAAGCTGTGATTTAAATAATGGAAAGAATGCTATGAAGTCTTTGCCACAAATTACAGTTAAATGTTATGTTACATCAGAGGAAACATGTTTGTAAATGTATGCTCGCACAGTATGGCTGACTCTAATTTTTGCTACTTAGAAATTAAAGTAATGCTAGAAGTAATATAATTGTACAATAGAATAATTTGAAAGGAAGTTTTGTTTTAAATTATCCACTACCTAATAGCCATAAGCATCAATCAAATACAAGTTCATTTTGGATTTACCAATGAAGGATACCATTTGTTTCCTTGGATTTCGCTCTTATAAGACAAAGTAACCTCATTCATGGGTAAATCCAATAATGACCACTGATGAAAGATTCTTACTGCACTAAGATACTGTGCACAAAGTATGTGATTATTATACCTCCCTACCCACCCATCTCTCCTCTTCACATCTCTAAATTAACCAAATTAAAAAAAAAATGTCTAGGAAACTGGAAAGTCACCTTCACCCCTGGGGGAGGTTTCTTCCATTCCTGAGATGGCACTTGCCATTTATGATCTGTTCGGAAGCAATAATAAAATGTTGAAACACAATATTTCCAAAAATCTAGTCTTTTTTCAGTTCTCCATCTTGCTCTGTGCCTTACATGTGTCCTTACCAATTTTCATTTCTGATTACCATTTGTTCTCAAATTATACTCCATAAAATCCATCTAGTAGCATGTCCTTACATAAACTTTTAACTCTGTGTGCAAATTCTATCCAACTGAGAATCTTACACAGCAAATATCATAAAAACTTTGACAGCTACTTGTTTATTTTAAGTAATAAGGCATGTTAGGTTGTGACACACAGGGACTGTGAATTATTACAGGGGATTTAACCTCACATTATGGAGCTCACATGCAGCTGAATTATTTGCCCATGTAAGAAGTTGATATATCCCAACAACCAGCACCCCAGAATACCATAATGTAATTATATAGTACAGACAGTGTTTTAATCTGATTTTACTTACTTATTGTATTTAAATGTTGTTGACTGGGTTAGTCCAGGTGGACCAATGGCTTCTTTGCTGGGGAGACCCAAGATGGTATTCATACTAACTAGATTAAACATGTCATCTTTGGATTACTGTGTGATTCCACATTAATTTATTAATGCTTTAAGTGGGCTAACCTTACCAAGCAAAGTCTGTTTACAGAAAGGGGCAAGGAACAATTCACCCAGATATACTAAATGTTTCATCCTGTATCAAAGATAACATTTCAGATGCACAAGAACAGTTCTGCATCCATAAACATAATCAGAAGTCTTTAGCTCTGATAGAAATATATACAATATTATTAATTACCTAAAAGGAAAACATGTTTTGTACAGATATGCAGTTTCCCCTGCTGCTGTAACAATCATATAAAACTGTGAAAGTAATGTATTGTAGGGATGTGCACGTTATACAGATATCTGCAGGAATGCTACAAAAACACTTTGACTACACAATTAAGTTATTTTACGACCACAGATGCATTTGCAGTAAAAAGATGATTAAGAGAAAGATTTACATGCATTCCAACAGAGGATAATTTCAGAAACTTAGATAACAACATAAAATTAAGTAATGCCATTGTTTAAACATGTACTTATTTATGTAATTGTTTAGTTTTGCTCACTGTCAAATGCCTTAGTAAAGAAAGCTTAAGGTGTTGTGAATGCAGTGAGGTTCTTAAGACATGAACCATTCCATAAGGTATGTAATGCCTACCTCAGTGGACAATCTTCTGTCAGTAGATATTTTTGGAAATCATACTTGGTACACACTTGATGACCTTATTTATTTGGGTCTGTTAACTGGGATAATGAATTGATGATTTGGACCTATTCTGGTCATCGTATAGGGTAAAGTAACATAGAGCTATGATGATACAAGATGTGCAGTTTGAGCTATAAGTATACAGGAAAAAGATTAATAAATTGAATGAGATACATGTGCAAATCAGTGACGGGTACAAACTATTATTTTACTTGGTTATTTACCATCATTATATTAGATGGTGGACCTCATAAATCAAGTACATTAGAGTTAGGGTATGGCAATAGTAAGAGAAAATTTTAAGTATGGAGTTGAGAGGTGTTTTAAGTTACTGGGGATAAGAAAAGTATTTGTATGTCCTGCTTTTTTAAGATAAATTAATACAGGTATGAAGATCCTAAGATCTGCTGCCCAGCACTAGTCAATGTTCATTGTTTAAATGTGTCATGGCCAGTTTTATGCTGGATTGACTGCTTCAGCTTTCTGTAAGCAATATTTTATTTCTTATTGTCCAAAGAGGCTTGAACCTGTACGAAAAGTAGATAATAGTCTGGTAGCATGGATCCTAATAGCACCTCTCTCCCCCACAATATTTTATTTCAGTGGTGGTTGAAATAATAGTTTATAAAGTTCCACTATTTCATCATGTGATTGATACCAGGCAGTAAACTGTTTATCTGGCGTGACAAATGCTAAAGCAGTTTACAGTAGATCGATGAATTATGTATGATGATTGTGCTAATGTAATATAACTTCAAGGTTGTCTGAAACTGTGGAGTTTAAACATTGCACCAAACAGGTAAGATATTAGATAGTAAACTGTTTGTTTAGTAGAGCAGAACTTAAAGCATGCTTTTATAGTCAGTGGAATTCCTGCACAGTTGATTGTGCTAATAACTGCAAGAGAAAGAACTATGATTTAAATGATAAAGAAGTGAAACCTATTTGAATAGAAGGAATCAGTCTGACAGTATGTTTTTAACCCCCCCTTCCCTCAGCATCTGATTTCAAAGGTTGACTGAACAGCTTCAGCTATACCAAATGGTTAAGATGTGCCCATAAACTGTCTATTCAGTACAATGACTGCAAAGTAATGTTATCATAGTTTATTATTTATTTTATTTTTATTTGAACATGGACCTTTTTCACACTCAGCCCGGGAGCTGTGTCTGGTTAAGTGACTTGCTCAGAGTCACACAGGCAATAGAGAGGCTGAGGGAATCCAATCTTGCACCTATGAACCACAGTAAAGAGCTTAGTAACAGCTCCTTAATCTTCTAAGCCAACTGTCAGACTTGAAGACTGGTGTAAAGTTTAATGCATACATTTAATACAGCTAGTTTTAGATGGAGTTGTTGTTACCAACTGCCGTATTCCTTTAGTGATTTCTGAGTGATTCTGTGGTATTACAAAGAAGATAAGCTATAGAATAAGGAGGTGAAAGAATGTCTAAATCTCACTCCATACAGTGGCCTAATTCCAAAAGTAATAGATCGTTAAAAAAAATGGCCCCAACCAGTCCAGGCAGATTAAGGCTACTGAAGGTTAGAAATCTACATACAATTCAAGAATCTAAATAAACTGGAGATATTCAAGAAGAATTAAAAAACCTTGTTATAACAGAAATGAAGAATGTCAGAAAAGTTAGCTCCACAGCAACAGAGAGGGTGAATCGGGTAGAAAAACTAGAGTTGGAGAACTTTAGCTAAAAAGAATGGAACAATGGATAGTTTTCTTCCCTAAACACTTCAAATCAGCACTGGAATTTCATGTTAGAACAATTTTGGACAATTAATTAAAACCATATAAACGTTGTCACCTTACAGTAAGACGCTATCAGTTCGATTCTCAGCTAGAGCGTCTTCTGCATGGAGACATGCGTAAATGGGCATACCTTCGTTGAAGGTTGTGTGTCAGGGCTGGCAAGCCGGTATGTAAAAATCAACTGCCAATCATTAGCGGACCGGAGTTCTGCTGTGGCGACCCCTTACCGGGAAAAGTCGAAAGACACAAACAAAATTAAAACCATATAAACTGGAGGTCTGAATACAAACTTAACTGAGGTAACAACAATCAGATATGGTACAGTAAAAGGAGATGAGTGTAATAGTTTAAAGAAAATATAACTTATTTTGCTGTAGGGACATGAAAACCTGAGGATTTTAAAAGGATGAAAAAGAAGCATCTCAATTTAAAGAGCAAGATACTGAACTAGGACTTGAGAGTCAGGTGGGAAAATTAAGATTTCTGTGCTTTCAAGAGATTTGAAATGCCTACTATGGGCTAGATCGGTGCGTTTAAAAGATTTATACAATGGCACTGGTCTCCCCAGAAGATTGTGTGCGCAGAGTTTTCAGGAGGTCTAACGGCAAAATGAGTATTGTTTCAAAAGAAAAAAAAAAACTTCTATCCAAAATTAGAAGAGTGAATGAAGCAAGATGGAAAAAAAAACAGGTCATCAATTCAGGTTTTTGTTTTCAAATCTAGCAAATGATAATATCAAGGACAGAAAGCAGGTTTTCAAGAAAATGAATATAGTAGCAAAAAGTAATGTCATACTTTCTGTTTCTACCTATTCTAAGAGTGATACACAGGGGCTTATGTTTCTCTTTACAACTGAATCAGAGACAGAAGTTAAAACAGTGTGAGCAACTGATTAAAAAACTGAGCTAAGAAAAAAATCCCATTGTTACGTAAAAGGAAGAATGAGCAACTGTGGTAAGGCAGTCCACCCTATAGAGGAAAAAAGGGAATATAATAAGCATGAACCTTCTCCCTTACTTCATCCCCTGTAAATGTTATGTTGATTAACCCCCTGTACATTTACTCCAACTGATGAGCTTGGCCTTTTTTGGAAATGTAAATAACCAGAAATTACTTCAATTAATAATAAAGGTTTGATTTGCAATAAGCAACAGAAGCAAGGTCTGTCATATGTTTAAGAATGGAGAGCTCATTATATGTATAGAATTCCTCCTATTGTAAAAGAATGTGGTATACTAAAATAAGAAATGGAATTGGATTCAGGATACATTTATACACCAAGATACCTTGCACTGTCAAAAAGTGATAATCCTGATAAAAATATTCCAATCCAAGAATCAGAACTGAATGCACATGTTGGGTATGGAAGGAAAATTTCCATTCTTGAGATTAAACCTTGGCAACTGGAAATTTCTTCTAGACTCTCTTTATAGTCCTTTTAAGGAGCAATAATGATGCTTTTTTAAACGTTAACAAAGGATATATAAGAATTTCCAATGTTTCCAGTAAGTCTGATAGGAGAGCTGAATGCTGTTTTAGATGGAACTGATTACTTATCTTAGCTAAGTGAGCTGGAGAATACTGCTTTAGATCAAAGAGATCATTCACCCCATCTACAAGCCACGATGCTTCGCTAGGGACGGCTTGCACCTGTCACCCCTGGGCTTTCGGATATTGGCAAAGGCTCTTGCTACCCCCATAGTGCCTTTTTTAGGCAAGGCTCAAAAGACAAACCCACCTCCATAGGTATCACAAGGGATAAGAAACTAAGAGTAATGCTACTCAACGCCAGAAGTCTAAACCTCAAGATGCACGCACTCGAAACTCTCCTTAGCATGGAGAACATCGATATCTGTGCAGTAACAGAAACCTGGTTCAAGGCTCTCGAGAGCACCCCAGCACTACCAGGTTATACCTCATACCATGCTTTTCGGCCCCAAAACTTGGACCGAACCACAAAAGGAGGGAGTATCAATATTCGTCAAAGATACCCAAACCTCCAGGTTGGTGGCACAGCACGAAGCATCAGAGACTATCCATGTGCAACTAACAGTGGGTAAAACAGCCTTCCAGTTTATAGCCTGCTACAGTCCACCCTCCCAAACCCAGGAACCCCACTCGGCCTTCCTGAGAACACTGGAAAATATGAAGGTCTCTCCAAACACCATTATATTGGGTGACTTCAACTACCCAACCATAGACTGGGAGCATTACTCTAGCTCAACACCCTAGCCCAAAGGTTCCTAGAATTTATAAACTCAAATGCTATAGAACAACTTGTTACCACTCCCACAAGAGGGGAAAACATACTGGACCTGATCATCACCAACATGGGGACTCTATGCTCCAGACCAGAAGTGTATCCCTCACTGGTAAGATCAGACCATAAACTAATCTCACTGGATATTCACATCCCGACCCCACCCCATGCCCAGAAAACCACAGTGAAAAACTTCTCTAAAGCAAATTTCACACTCCTCAAAACCGAGGTGGAATCCTTCAAAGCCCGGGCCTGTGGATAATACAGCCCAGACCACAAAATCCTTTATAAACGCATTCTATGAACACCTTCAGGAATGCATGGATCATGCAATCCCAAATAAAACCAAGACCCAATCCTCCAAAGGCAGACGTCCTGTCTGGTGGACCCCAGCCATAAACAAACTATACAATAGAAGGAGGAAGCTACTACATGACAGAGCAAAATCCCAAAAAGGGAAGGCATCTCTGATCAGTATTAGCAAAAACTACGGGCACTCATAAAATCGTCTAAGGCCAGCTTCGAGAGAAAAATTGCACAGGACACTAAGGATAATCACAAGGCTTTCTTTAGTTATGTTAGGAACCTGGGTGGGAATTCCCAGATATGCTCAGAATTAGTCCAAAATGACAAAAAATACACTGAACCCACAGACATTGCCAACATCCTAGCTGACAGGTTCAGTGCAAACTTCCCCACCAAAAGGGCTAATATCTATCCCAGCAGAGTGCTGCCCCCCTGACATCTCAGATACTCAGGTAAGAGCTGCCCTCTCCAAAGCAAGAAACACAGCATCAATGGGACCAGACGGTGTCCCGGGCTGCATCCTACATGAACTCCAAGAAGAGCTAAATCCAAACCTAAAACTACTGTTCAATCCCAGCCTTACTACATGATATGTACCCAAAGAGTGGCGTACAGCAACAGTGGTCCCTCTCCACAAAGGTGGTGCCTCAATGGATCCTGGAAACTATCGCCCCATAAGTCTCACTAGCTTGGTCTGCAAAGCTATGGAAAGGATCATCATGGACCTTATAAATAAAGATATTGGGGACCTACAGACACTGGATCCTACCCAGTTCGGCTTTGTTAAGGGCAGATCCTGCCTCTTAAACCTGGTCAATTTCTTTGAAACAGTCACCAAGGCCATTGACAAGAGGAAGGTGGTCCACACAGCCTACCTGGACCTCGCAAAAGCCTTCGATACAATACCCCACTCGGGCATTATAGATAAGCTCACCAGCTTAAATATAAACCCCTATGTCACTAGATGGGTTGCAAACTGGCTCAAGGACAGAACCCACATGGTTAGAATAGCTGGAGCCATGTCAGACTCCAAACCAGTTACAAGTGGCGTCCCACAAGGCTCAGTCTTGGGACCTCTCTTGTTTGGTATATATTTCTCGGAGGTACAGGCCAACATGGAAGGACTGTGGCTGACCAAGTTCGCAGATGACTGCAAACTGGGTGCCATAATAGACTCTCCAGCTGACACAAGCATCCTCCAAAAGGGCCTCATAGAAACAGACAACTGGTGCCAGAGCCATGGCCTCAAGCTAAACGCCAAAAAGTGTATAGTCATCCCCTTTGCCCACAAATTACCACATAGGTGGTAATCCATTAAGTACAGAAGAAGTAATTAGGGACCTGGGGACCCAAGTTGATAGCAATCTCTCATTTGACAACCACGTGGCCAAAGTGGTTAGAAAAACATTTTATATAGCCCATCTAATCATGAAGGGATTCACATCTAGATCAGGGGAGGTCATCGTGCCTCTTTACTCATCCCTCATCAGGCCCATAATTGAGTACAATGACCCTTTTGGGATGTACCTTACCAGACACCTGCAGCAACTGGAAAGACCCCAAAAGTACCTCACCAAGAGGATCAAGGCACAAACAGATGCCGTATGCTGCCCGGTTAAAGAAACTCCAGCTCTACTCAGTGGCATACCGCCTGCTCAGAGCGATCTGTGCCTGACATATAAAGCCATGTCCAACCCGGAATTAATGGACATGCTGCACCTCAGAAAATCCAAATCCCATCGAGCTACGCGCTCGAGGGACTTAAACCTCAGCACTGAAATAAATAGGATATGCTGGAGGGACAGATTCATAACCCAGAGGCTCCCTTCACTCTGGAATAAAATCCCAGTCCAGGTTAGGCAGAGTCCCTCATTGACTCTCTTCAAGAGGAATCTTGATGAGTGGATGGGAGATCGTAGGTTTACCCCGGGTATCACTTCTGTGTCACTGTTAGACAGAGGCACAGTATACTAACCTCGAAAAAGGGCATAGCAAAATTAATTTAAAATGGGTGGCGAAAGCCATACACACTCTGGCTAGGCTTATAAATGCCCTAGGGCAGATAGCCTAGTATGAACCTATGAACCTAAATGGGGTAGATTACCAGGGCAAACTTGCTGAAGTATGAATTGTCATTATGAATGGGCACAGCCAGTAGATTTCTAAAAGAGTAAGAGAATGTTCACAGATTGGGCACCAAACTAATATATATTTAGTAGAATACATTTATGTCTAATTTCTGTAGATTTGCCTACTTCTCTGAGTCATTTAGGGTCTGTCATTTTTCAAATCATTGGACCTTGTCCATTATTTGTGTTCTAAAGAGGAAAGGTATGTTGGACAGACACCTCTGATGGGGAACATTCATACTAGAACCAAGAACTAGCACTACAAATGAGGAACTTATCTATATACAAAGCAACAATTCTTCATTATTAAACATTGTCAAAGTATTCCCCTAACGATTATGTAAAAGCAGAGACAGTAAAGAATAATGTGAGATGTTGCAAAATTATTCAAGACAGTGAAATCCAAATATATGAATTTACAGAAAACATTTATGCAACATAAGAACAAAAACTGCATTACAGGTTATATGAACAGTAAAACAACGTACCACATGGGAGACACTTGTACATAAGGAAGAAAATGACAAATCCCTAGGAAAAACAAAAGAGACGTCTGTAAAATCAGGAACCTATTTCACTGAAGGATGCAAATAAAATCCAGCACTCAGATGAAAATGTGCTGAACTGCTTCCAGAATATACGTAATCAAGAATGGAAATAATGAAAAGAACAATATGAGAGGGTGCTTATCCAATATCCCTCAAATGGAAAATGAACTAGAATCAACATTTTTCACAGTTCAAGAATTGCCATGTGTTTTGAGGCCCTTTAAGGCATGGAAGATTATGGGTCCAAATGGACTCCCCTTAGAAGTTTGAGGCATTTGAAGATGTACTTTTGCCTTTATTTTAGAAACTGACAAATTATTTTATGATACCTGGGTATAAAATTCCATTTTCAGTGGCTCAGGATAGAAGAGTATTCATCAAAGATGAAGGCACATCTTAATCAGAGATTATGCTTCACAGACGAATATCGCTATTAAATTATGACAAGAAAACAGGAAAACTAATCAATCTAATGTAGCGCACCCACGGGTGTAGCTGAAGTAGATATGGATTCCTTCCTATCTGACTCTGGTGACACCCCTTCTTTAGGCCCAACACCCAAGGTGGCAAATGATAAAGGTGACACTTTAGTTTAAAGGGCAATAGCACAACAAACAAATGACTTCAACAGTGCACCAGTTAGCATTAAGGCAGGGTGAGATATGCATGTAATGAAACCATACATTTATCCCCTTCCCCAGGACTCAAAGAAAAGATATTGACATTCAAACATGCACACGAAGGCAATATCAATGCACAGTTAAGCTTTTATAATGCAGCAATACAAACACGGAAAAAAATGCAATGTCATTGAGGGAGAAAAAAGGGTTATAATACAACAGTACAGATATGGAAAAGATCCAATGTCATTGAGCAGTAAAGATTCTTGAAGGCAGCAGTACTACCATTAGCAAAATGCAGTGTCACTGAACAATAAGGATTTATAATGCAACAATACAAATATGAGGAAATGCAATGTCATTTAGCAATAAAGAGTCTTTAGGGCAACAGTACTAACACCCTCTATCCCCTAGATCAATCTAAACAGACCACCTATGAGACACTCTATTGTACCCTGTTCACTGGCCAGTGACTACTTGCAGTCCTACTGCCAGCATGATGGGGCCCAAGGTTGGAGCTCATACGGATCCCAGCTATTTGTAATCCACAAAGCATTTAGGGGAGGGATCTACAATTTTATAAAAGTTTAAAAATGGTGGCCAAAAGCCTCTCACCACTCCATCAAGAATATCCCAGTGACCAGGCACCGCAGTTCTCCGACGAGAAAAATGGTAAATCACCCACCAGAACTCTGGTAGTCATCTATGGCATCTCTGCACTAGGCCCAAGGGAACTCCTTTTCTTGCTGACTCATATGCAGGCGTGGAATTACTGGTTTCAGACTTCTCTCTTGAATCCATAAAATACCATCATCCAGGATTTCAGCAAGAGACAGACACAAACTGCTACCTCACTTCTCTGTCCCAAAGCACTAGAAGAAAAAAATCCAGTCATGCTGCAACGCCTTTTTCCCTTCAGCTAGTCTTTCAGTCTTCCCTCCTTCAGCTAGTGTTGCAGTCTCCTCTCTTTCACTTTCGAAATTGTCTTTTATATTCCTGAAAAGGAGCTCCACCTTGTGGTATAATGGAAAACTGCAGTCTATTACTTCTACAATGAAATACAGTGGGAGCTACACCCCCCCACTTGAAAATCTTGGGTCCCCCCAAGTCAAAGATAGATTAGGGGCAAAATATTTACAAGCACTAATGCACCATCAGCTGAATAATATTTTTGCATACCTCCCACCAAGGGCCATCAACATTATGCTTAACTTGGACTGGGGTGTCACCAATGGAGCAGGAGGCATAGGGGTCATGGGTGCAGACTCTTCGATGAGCTGTGGTCACAGGTTCCTGTGTACTATGTCCCACACTGTCATATGTAAGTCTCTGAGGGGGCCAAATCAGTCTCTGCAGTTTTGGTTCGGGAGAAACAACTAAGGAATTTTGCTCTGAAGGTTTGCCACTCACAGCACATTCAATGTCCAGTTCTTCAGTAGGCATTTTGTCTACTTCTAAGATCTCCTGTTGTATAACTTCAATTTCATTTTCCATAATGGTATGACTGTCCTCAGCACTATTTTCTGAAGTTTGCATAGCAGGGCCTCCATCAGTATCAGGTTCTGCAAGAGGTACAGAAACACCACTTAGTCTATTGTCAGGTCTGGGCTGTTCAAAATGACAAGGAATGAATTCCAGTGCATTTACATTGAGATTACAGCCCATGGGGTCTTGAACATCCTCATAAAAAAGCCCACTGAAACCCCAGTCATCGTCAATGTCCTCCTCACTTTCAGCAGGAGGAAGCATGGGCTCTTGAACATTGGAGAGGATATTTACTCTCTGCCTTAGTCTTCTGGATCGCCTTGAGTTAGGCTTCCACTGAGCCATCCTGGGTTCCAGATTCATAAGTCTCACTGATTTTGCCAAAGGCGTTAAGTTGTTGTGGTGCCAGATTTTGATAGGTCCTTCTTTCCCCTCAGGGCAAACTTGGTAGACAGGGATATTAGGTAGCTGAGAACAAATTATGCAAAGTTCAGACCCCCAGCGGTCAGCTAGTTTATGCTTTCCTTGTAGACCCAAATTCCTCAAAAGGACTCTGTCCCCTGGTTGCAAATCATGCATCTTCACTTTCTTGTTAAAGTGAGCCTTGTTTTGCTGTCTTTGTCCTGTTGAGTTTTCAGCTAGCTCATAGGCCTGTCTGAGGTTCTTCCTGAGTCTCTCCACATAACTGCCATGAGATTGCACTGGTGTATCATCAGCTGTGACTCCAAAGGTGACGTCAACAGGAAGACGAGCTTCTCTTCCAAACATTAGGAAGAAAGGTGAGAACCCTGTAGCATCATTTTTAGTACTGTTGTAGGCATACACCACTGTGGCTACATGTCTCCTCCACTGACTCTTCTTCTCAGCAGATAGTGTCCCCAACATATCTAGTAAAGTTCTGTTGAAACGCTCCGGCTGCAGATCCCCTTGAGGATAATAAGGAGTGGTGTGACTTTTCTGAACTCCCAAAAGAGTGGAGTAGTTCATGGACAAGCTTGCTCTCAAAATCACGTCTTTGGTTAGAGTGTATCCTTTTTGGCAGGCCATAGTGTACATACAAAGAACTTCTCAACTAGTAGTTTCGCCACTGTAATAGCTTTCTGATTGCGAGTGGGAAATGGTTGAGTGTATCGGGTATAGTGGTCTGTTACCACCAGCACATTATTGATCCCGCTTTCATCCGGTTCAATGCATAGAAAATCTATACAGACCAGTTCCATGGGTCCACTTCTCTCCATTTGACCCAATGAGGCAGCTCTGATCAACAGTGTCCTTCTCTGAATGCAACGAAGACAAGTACGACAATAATCCTCAACATCTTGCTTCATACATGGCCAGTAGAACCTGTCTCATACCAAACCCATAGCTCTGTCATAACCAAAATGACCATGTTCACCATGCAATGACAGGAGTACTACTTTTCTATACTTCTGAGGAAGCAACAATTGCCACTTTTCACTGCCGAGTGCACTAGGAGATCTCCTATACACTAGTCCATTCTGTATCTGGAGTCTGTCCTATTCTTTGGCCAAACGTCTGTCCAGAGGATGAATATCTGTGCTAAGCATATCAATTTGTTTCTTCTCTAAACCAGCTACCACCAGCTAACCCAAGGGGTCTTCTCTTTGATCTCTCCTCAGGTCACTGTTCCTCAAAGCTGGTAGCGATGAAGCCTGTAAAGTGACCAGATTACAGTAAGCCTCGGGTATGCTCGCTGCAGACAGACCCAGCTTCTGGGCCCAACATTCAGTGTGTTGATATCAGGTTGCAATCTGACACATAGCTCTCATCCCTGGGGCTGGAATTTCCACTCATTCATCATTGGAGTGTAACTCTCCATGAGGTCTTCTGGACAGACCATCAGCATCTCCATTTTCATGTCCTAGGTGATATTTCAAGCTGAAATTATAGTTGCATAGAGCTGCCATCCATCTGTGGCCAGTAGCATCTAGCTTTGCAGTGGTCTGGATGTATGTCAGAGGATTGTTGTCAGTCTGCACTTCAAATTCAGCCCCATAGAAATAGTCATGCAGCTTGTCCACTACTGTCCACTTTAAGGCAAAGAATTCCAACTTGTACACAGGATAATTTCTTTCTGTGGGGGATAAACTCTGATAAAAGCCACAGGTCTCAGCTTCTTATTATACTCCTGGTAAAGGACTCCCCCTAAGCCATCCCTGCTAGCATCCACATGTAAAGAGTATGGCTTTGGTGAGATAACATATGCCAGCACAGGGGCATGTGTGAGGCAATACTTAAGCTGTTCAAATGACTCTTCACACTCAGGAGTCCAGTGACTCTCGAGTTCTTTAGAGCCTCTCAGTCCCTTGGGCTTCTTCACAAGGATATCTTCATCTGTTTCATCTGCTTTCTCATCATTTCGGAGCAAATGGTTGAGGGGTCTTGCTGTCTTTGAAAATCCTTCCACAAACCTTCTATAGTAACTGCAGAACCCCAGGAAAGATTGCAGCTCTGTGATAGTTTTGGGTCTGGGCCAAGATGTCACAGCTTCAACTTTGCTGGTATCTGTGGATATCCCATTTGCAGACACTACATGTCCCACATAGGTCACTGAAGGTTGGAAAAACTTGCATTTGTCCAATGACAACTTCAGGCTTTCCTTCTCAATCCTGTCCAATACTTTCATCAGTCTTTCTTCGTGCTCCTCTAGGGTCCTCCCAAAAACAATGATGTCATCCAGGTAGACTAAGACTTCCAGGAGATGCATGTCTCCAACTGTTCTTTCCATGATTCTCTGGAAAGTTGCATTTGATAAACCCTGAGGTAGACGATTAAACTCAAAAAATCCCAAGGGGGTGATGAAGGCAGTCTTCTCTTTATCTTCTGTGTGCATAGGGATTTGATAGTATCCACTCCTTAATTCTAGCACATTGAACCACTTACTGCCCACCAGGCAATCTACAGCATCTTCAATCTGGGGAGTTGTGTACTGGTCTGGAATGGTTCGCTGATTCAGAGTACGATAGTCAACACATGCAAATTGACCCATTCTTTTTCCTGACAAATGACAATGGGAGAGGCATATGGACTTCTTGACTCTCAAATGATCCCTGTGGCTTTAAGTTCTTCCAAATGTTTTCTTAAGTCCTCCAGGTCTCCTGGAGCTACTCTTCTGGAACATTCCATGAAAGGCCGGTCCTCTTTCACTCTTATTCTGTGTTCTGCACACTTTGCACAGCCCACATCCAGTTCACTGGTAGAAAAACAATTTTTCTACTTCATTAGTAGCTCTTTAGCTCTGGTTACCCACTCAGGGGGCAAGAGGCCACCTCCTATATCAATATCTTCCAGCTTCAACTCGTTGGCCCTGCTCTCATTCCTTGTCAACACAGAAGCAGGTAAGGGAGTGGCAGCATAAACATTTCCCAAATGCACTTGTGAATGCAGGACAATGGGAGTACTTCCTTTATTCTTCAACCCCACAGGCAAAGTGTCATAAGGATGCTTTAACTTGTCCGCAGGCCAAACTTCTGGAACTAGTTCCAGCCCTGGTGACAAGTCACTTTCTGGATCCATTTCCATCATGAGATGAGAGGAAACTGTTTGTCCACACATCCTCACTTTGGCTCTCAAACAGGTGACGTGACCTGGATGAATTATATGCTCTTTCCCAGACAGGGTCCACACATGACCAGTTTCATCCTTCTTACTATCCTTCTCTCTTTGAAGGGCACAGAAAACTGGTCTCAGGAGAGGATGTAGTGTTGGGTGCTCCTGGGTCAACTGAGGCATCAGCATTCTTTTGATGAGGTCAGTATTTGTCCCTACTAAAATAGATGCGGAATCCTTTCCTTTTGGCCTGGGGCACACAACAGCGAGAGTTTCAAAGACTTCTGTTGACCCAACAACTGAAGCGGAAAATTCTAACTTGAGTGAGACATATCCATCATAAGGGAACTTCATGTCACTTAACTCCCATATCTCCAAATCTTCTAACTTTTCAAGTGGCAGATGCTTTAAGTATTTTTGGTAGAAGTCTCTGTACAGAATGGTGATTTGTGCACCAGTATCCAACAGTGCTTAACTATACACCCCTTCTATTTTTACTGACACAACAGGGGTCGGTCCCAATAGACCATCGGGTAGTTTCTGTTTCCAGTGTTGTTCAGCTGCATGGCAGTCAGCATGAGGTTGAGGTACCACCGGGTGTCCTCACCATTTCCACGGATAAAACTCTTTCTTAGTAATGCTTTGTGGTCTCAGATGCTGATATTTTTGCTGAGATGGCTTTTCAATTCTGTTGTTCACATCAGATGAGCTTGAAGTGTGCATAGTAAGTAGTCTCTCCCCCATATTACAAGGGTTAATGTGGAAAGGAGAGCCAGGATGCTGTCTCTTGATGTTAGATTTTATGGAGCTCTTTGTAACTGGGCACTCAGCTGGCTCCTTCACTGAGGCCCTTTGAAGTTTCCTTGCATTGCACTAGCCAATAATAATTTGTTCACTCTTTTCAAGTTCTCTGCATTAGGACACTGTCGCTTTATATGCCCTGCATCCCCACAACAAAAACTAAATCCAGTAGGAACTGTGAACATTGGCTGATCCATTTCCTCCCCGAGTCCTTTCGTGGAGGTTCTAGCTGATGTATCCCTCCCTTCAGCTAAAGCTACCACTTTTTTTGCAATTCTGCAACTGTCTTGGTGACCTTAGCTATGGTGTCAGTTAGGGAAGACACCTGCAGCTGCAACAGTGACACCTCTACATTGAGGGCACCCTGGGACATGACTCCTGTTTGAGTAGTACGCATGGCTATAGGCTCCTGCTTGTGTTCACTCACTGCTTTAATTACTGTTGAACCTTGAGATTTTGCTTCCAACAGGGCTTCCTCTTCTCTCACTTCTTTAACCAAATGAGAATAAGTTTGAGTCTCCTCCCTATTTCTCATCCTCAGTTTCCACATAATGGGGACCATAGTTTGAGCTCCTTGTAAAATTTGTCTGATCCGTACTTGGTCAGCTACTTTTGGATCCACCCCCTTCTTTAGGATAATCTGGTGGAGCATTTTATCTAATCGCTTAATGTAATCAGATAGTTTCTCACCAACCTCTTGGTATGTATGTTCAAACTGATACAGTAGGTCCGCAGCCCTCTCAGTCCTTCCAAAAACATCCTGCAGTACTCCTAAATAGTCCTTGACTGTGCAATCTTGCTTACCCATCCTTAAGTTGCGTATGGCATCTGCTGCTAATCCCTTTAGACTTTCAGCTATCCACTGCTTCTTCTGAGATTCTGGGATATCCCACTCTAGGGTTTGTGAAGCCTGATCTATCCACGATTCAAAATCTTGCTCTCCCTGAGGTGTGGGTTGTTTGCCAGAGAAGAAACACAATTTGCAGTAGCCAAACCCAGTGAATGGCTGTAAGCATTTTTCTATAAGACTTCCCAAAGCATTCAAAACTTCAGGCCCTATAGTATTTATGGGCAGTGAAGTTGCAGCTTCTGGTGTAAGGTTCTGATCTACCAGGATAACTTCCACAGGTATTTCCTCGGTTGCTGGGTTAGTGCACTTTTCAGGGATTACCACACGGACTGCACTCTAGCCTGAAATTTGTACACTCTAAGGTATGTGCTGATATACTGAAGGACTTCTCCATTCTAATAAGGCCAATGTGCCCTGTTCAGTAATGTCCATAGTGCTGTCTAATAAAAAGCCATGCCCTACAAAAGGTAAGGATCCTCTGACTTGATGTATTTGCATATCAGTCCATGTGACCCCTGGCAACACTAGAACTAAGCAGTGCTCTGACTGAGCATTGTGCTGTTCACACCACTTAGCAGCTACTTCTGGGTTCATCTTGCTGCTGGAGTTGCTTTCCACATGTACAGGGGAATAGGGTGGAGTTCAAAGCAATACAGGCAATCCCAGATGATCCCCCAAATGTAGCGCACCAGCAGGTGTAGCTGAAGTAGATATGGGTTCCTTCCTACCTGATTCTGGTGATACCCCTTCTTTAGGGTCAACACCCCAAGGTGACAAGTGATAACAGATTTTGTTCTAGGTGACACTTTAGTTTAAAGGGCAATAGCACAACAACAAACAAATTATTTCAACAGTGCACCAGTTAGCAGTAAGGCAGTGTGAGATATGCATGTAATGAAACAACACATTTACCCCCTTCCCCAGAACTCAAAAGATCTTGACATTCAAACATGCACACGAAGGCAATATCAATGAGCAATAAAGCTTTTATAATGCAGCAATACAAATACGGAAAAAAATGCAATGTCATTGAGGGGAAAAAAAGGGTTATTAATACAACAGTACAGATAGGAAAAAGATGCAATGTCATTGATCAGTAAAGATTCTTGAAGGCAGCAGTACTAACATGAGCAAAATGCAATATCACTGAACAATAAAGATTTTAATGCAACAATACAAATATGAGAAAATGCAATGTCATTTAGCAATAAAGAGTCTTTAGGGCAACAGTACTAACACGAGCAAAATGCAATGTCACTGAACAATAAAGATTTATAATGCAACAATACAAATATGAGAAAATGCAATGTCATTTAGCAATAAAGAGTCTTTAGGGCAACAGTACTAACACCCTCTATCCCCTAGATCAATCTAAACAGACCAACTATGAGACACTCTATTGTACCCTGTTCACTGGCCAGTGACTACTTACAGTCCTACTGCCAGCATGATGGGGCCCAAGGTTGGAGCGCATATGAATCCCAGCTATTTGTAATCCACAAAGCATTTGGGGGGGGAATCCACAATCTTATAAAAGTATAAAAATGCCGGCCAAAAGCCTCTCACCACTCCATCGAGAGTACCCCAGTGATCAGGCACCGCAGTTCCTCCGACAAGAAAAATGGAAAAATCACCCGCCAGAACTCTGGTAATCATCTGTGGCATCTCTGCACTAGGCCCAAGCGAACTCCTTTTCTTGCTGATTCATATGCAGGCGTGGAATTACTGGTTTCTGACTTCTCTCCTGAATCCACAAAATACCATCATCCAGGATTTCAGCAAGAAACAGACACAAACTGCTACCTCACTTCTGTCCCAAAACACTAGAAGAAAAAAAATCCAGTCATGCTGCAAGGCCCTTTTCTCTTAAGCTAGTCTTTCAGTCTTCCCTCCTTCAGGTAGTGTTCCAGTCTCCTCTCTTTCACTTTCAAAATTGTCTTTTATATTCCTGAAAAGGAGCTCCACCTTGTGGTATAATGGAAAACTGCAGTCTATTACTTCTACAATGAAATACATTGGGAGATACACTCCCCCCACTTGAAAATCTTGGGTCACCCCAAGTCAAAGATTGGGTATATACCCGGGCTGTGTATGCAAATGGTCTGTTATGAGCAGTGTACTATCTTGGTAAACAAATGAAAACAGATAAATAAACATATCTCTAGCAGGAATCCATGCTCCCATCTTGTGCATTTTTATTCTAAAGTTTTGCATCATAGAACCTTCCACCTGATTGACCATAATTCATAGCTTCCCTTTCTTTCCTCCCCAGTATATTTGCACTGCTGTAAGTTTTTTCTTCAAACTCATTATCCCCATTATCTTAGTAACTCTCTGCATGTCCTCCTTTTGCTTGAACGTGGCCTCCAGGGAAATGGTTTCAGGGCTTAAAATCTATAATCGAAAAGTTGGGATGATTTAGAATAATAGAAAATACAGAGTAGTAGCATAGCAGTGAAAAAATATTATATGAAAAATAGAGACTTCTCGTATTGCTAAGAGGAGAGCATAATCGGCTATGTAGTATTCTGCATACTGCTGCTGTGAAGATCAGCTGTGATGAAGTCCACATTTAGGGAGAGGACTTCACCTACCTCAGTTGCTTTCTTTTATGCTACCCTGAATTCATCACTGGACACAGGCCAGCAACATTAATGATCCAGTTATTATTCAGTCAAGCCAAAACAGTACTTGATATCTGAGTATGTTTCATAAGCTGCATTATTGTTACAAAAACAATGACGACATCCAGAGAGACTGTGGGCTTTCTTAAATCCTGCTAATAATCTAACATGGAGAAGAGGTAGCAAAAAAGAGCACTGACGTTATGATTAACATTTTGTGTTAATGCTGTAATACAATTATGACTGTTAATATTCAGTTTTGTTCACTTATTAAAACATGCAGGTCCTAAACCAGGGACTGAATTTAATTCTACACAGGGTGTAACATGGTGCATTTGATGACCAAATCTTCATTTACCACTTGTACTGATATGAAACATTTTTGTAAGATATGTCTGTTCACATGCGCGCGCACACACACACACACACACACACACACACACACACACACACACACACTTTAGTCACTCTTGTATGTATCAGTGTTGTCAATATGGTAAATAAAATGCACTCTTTCTGTAGGAGCAACAGCACATGTTCCCACTGCTGCAGCTGCTCATTGATTTCATTCACAATATCAATAATCCTTCAAATGAGACCCACTCCACACCAGCACTGAAGGGATCTGTCACAGCAGTACAAACCAATACATCCCTATAGGACAAATGAGACCCACTCCACATCAGTACTGAAGGGACCTGACAGCAGTGCAAACCAATACTTCCCTATAGGACAAATGAGACCCACTCCACACCAGTACTGAAGGTACCTGTCACAGCAGTACAAACCAATACGTCCCTGTTGGACAAATGACACCCACTCCACACCAGCACTGAAGAGACCTGTCATAGCACTAGGACAAATAAGACCCACTCCACACCAGTACTGAAGGGACCTGTCACAGCAGTACAAACCAATACATCCCTATAGGACAAATGAGACTCACTCCATACCAGTATTGAAGAGACCTGTCACAGCAGTACAAACCAATGCATCCTTATAGGACAAATGACACCCACTTCACACCAGTACTGAAGGGACCTGTCACAGCAGTACAAACCAATACATCCCTATAGGACAAATGAGACCCACTCCACACCAGTACTGATGGGACCTGTCACAGCAGTATAAACCAATACATTCCTATAGGACAAATGAGACCCATGTCGCGCTAGTACTTAAGGGACCTGACAGCAGCACAAAACAATACATCCTATAGGACAGATGAGACCCACTCCACACCAGTACTGAAGGGACCTGCAACAGCACCACAAACCAGTACATCCCTATAAGACAAATGAGACCGACTCTACGTGGACAGAAGTCTCTCCTTTGATAGTCACATCGCCACAGTAGTCAGGAAGTCCTTCTATGTGGCACACCTTATCATAAATGGGTTCTCATCCAGGAAAAAAGAGGTCATTGTTCCCCTCTACTCGTCACTCATTAGACCCATTATAGAGTACAATGCCCCTTTTGGAATGTACCTCACAAGACATCTGCAGCAGCTGGAAAGGCCACAGAAGAACCTCACAAAGAGGATTACTGGCCTCAAACAAATGCCCTACACTGACCGCCTCAAAAAACTCCAGCTTTACTCCATAGCATATCGCCTACTCCGAGGTGATCTCTGCCTAACATATAAAGCTATGTCAAACCCAGAGCTGTTGGACATGCTACACCTAAAGAAATCTCAATCCCTCCGAGCTATATGCTCTAGGTACCTAAACCTTGTCACCACAATAAACAGGACACGCTGGAGGGATAGATTCCTGTCCCAGAGACTTTCTATACTCTGGAACAAGCTACCCATCTATGTCAAGCAAAGTTCTTCATTAGCACTCTTCAAGAAAAATCTTGATGAGTGGATGGGAAATAGGAAATACACCCCGGGGTCACTTCTGTGTCTACTCGACAGTGGCACAGGAAAATAACTTTCTTGGGTGGCGTAAGCCATGGAACCTTGCTGGCTAGGCTTACGTAGGCCCTTAGGCCGATAGCCTAGTACCTACCTATGAACTCCACACCAGTACTGAAGGGAACTGTCACAGCAGTACAAAGCAATACATCCTTATAGGACAAATGAGACCCACTCCACCCCGGTACTGAAGGGTCTTGTCACAGCAGCACAAACCAATACATCCCTATAGGACAAATGAGACCCAATCCACACCAGTATATAGGACAAATGAGAACCAATCCACACCAGTACTGAAGGGACTTGTCACATAAACACAAACCAATACCCACTCCACACCAGTACTGAAGGGCCCTATCACAGTAGCACAAACCAATATATATCCCTGGAAGACAAGTGACACCCAATTCACACCATTATTGAAGGGACCTGACACAGCAAAATAAAACAATATATATCCCTATAGGGCAAATGAGACTCATTCCACACCAGTACTGAAGGGACTTGTCACTCCAGCATAAACCAATACATCCCTATAGGACGAGTGAGACCCAGTCCACACCAGTTCTAAAAGGACCTGTCACAGCAATACAAACTAGTACATCCCTATAGGACAAACACTGAAAAGAAAAATCTGTCCAGACCCACTTCATTACTACTGCCTTATTCTGTTTTTCCTTCGCTTTGGATGAGCTATATGCTAGCCTATAATCTTTCCCTCCATCAAGTTCAAAGACAGACACATACATATGCAGAAGGATACATACTGAAGTACTTGACCTCCATGGCTATCTGCACAGTATATATATATATATATATATATATATATATATATATATATATATATATATATATATATATATATGTTTTGTCTTTTCATTAAAAAAAAACTTTGTCCTGACCAAACAGTAGCAAAGTAGAAGCATAACCATAAATAATAAATATCTCTCGAAAATGAAAGTGCAACTTGGCAAGTTTGCTCCAGTCTTACTGTACCGAGTGTAACTAATTCCTATATGCTAGCAGTGAAGACAGCCAATGAATGCCATGATTTTAGGGCACCCTGAGTGTAACCAATTCATGCAAATCTGGTAGTGAATATATCCAATGAATGTCATGCCTTAATTGCACCCTGAATATGTAACCAATTCATACACACCTGACAATGAAGAAAGCCAATGAATGTCATGCCTTAATAGCACCCTGAATGTGTAACCAATTCATACACACCTGGTAATGAAGACAGCCAATGAAATTCATGCCTTTAGAGCACATTGAATGTAACCAGTTCATACACACCTGGCAGTGAAGATAGCTAATGAATGCTGTGCCTTTAGAGTACCCTGAGTGTAACCAATTCATACACTCTTGGTAGTGAAGATAGCCAACGAATGTCATGACTTAATAGCACCCTGAGTGCGCAGCCAATTCATACATACCCAGCAGTGAAGACAGCCAATGAATGTCATGCCTTTAGAGCACCCTGAATGTAACCAATTCATACACACCTGGTAGTGAAGATATCCAATGAATGTCATGCCTTAATAGCACCTTGAATGTGTAACCAATTCATACACACCTGACAATGAAGACAGTCACTGAATGTCATACCTTAATACCACCCTGAATGCATAACCAATTTATACACACCTGGCAATGTAGATAGCCAATGAATGCGATGCTTTTAGAGCACCCTGAATGTAACCAGTTCATACACACCCAGCAGTGAAGACAGCCAATGAATGTCATACCTTTAGTGCACCCTGAATGTAACCAGTTCATACACACCCAGCAGTGAACCAATGAATGTCATACCTTTAGTGCACACTGAGTGTAACCAATTCATACACACCTGGCACTGAAGACAGTCAATTAATGTCATGCCTCCTGCATTTGTTTGCTGTTGACACTTCCTGCACTCATGGCTCTTTTTATGCTGTCAGCTCCCCCTCCCAAAAGTTTTACTCACCACAGCATAGTCAATTAATTAATTCATGCACCACTTATCAAAGCAAAATAGGAGTGTTCCAAGCCTTGTGTGTGCCTTTGTCCCTGCCTTCCATGGTTCTTTCCTTGCAAACAGTGCCAACCTGCCTGACTGAGTGCACAGGCTGCACCAGTCCATAAACTCCTCTAGCTTCAGCTTGTTTCCCCTCCCCTCTCCTGTTTTCTCTGGCTCTTGCACCTATACACATCAGACCAATTATTTTTTAATGCTCTTGTCAGCCATGCTCGCTCCTGACTTGACAAAAAGGATACACAATAGTATCGTCCCATTATTTTGGCTAGTATTGATACTGCATCCATTAAAATGACATCAGCAGAAGCAAGAGGAAATGTCTGCATGCTTTATTTCATTTGTTTTGTCAGTCATCTCACTGGGCCTTTGGCTTATTTTCAGGGGAGACCATGGATAGTTAATATTGTTATGGGATAGTTTAATAGTAAATTGTGATATGCTAGAGTTACAGTTAGAGAGAGAGTGGGGCCATTGCTTATGTTAGAATATGCAGATGATTTGGCAGTTATGGTTAATAACAGGTTATGTGTTAAAAAGGTAACAAAGGTAGTGGAGATGTATTTGCTATATGTAAGTTTGTGTTGAATAAGCACAAATGTAAAAGTTATGGGGATGTTGTAAAGTTAAAAGGAATTTATTTTACCAAGAAATGTATTGGGGTAATGATCTGCAAGTAAAGTACTGATTCATACACAGTGGGAGGAGAGGTTGAAAGAAAGAAATGAAACAGATCTAGAAGGTCTTTAAATTAACTTTTCAAGCAAAATTGTATTTACTCATTTCTGTTATCCTGAAAAAGTTAACTCGTACAGCAGGTGTATATATTCCTACTGTCAAGTAAAAAAAATCATTTGAAATTATGTTGGTGGTTTGTGTGGAAATCTAGGCTGAACCCTATAAGAAGAGAAGTTTTATACAATAAGAAGGAGAATGGAAATTTGGGTTTCATTGATTTACTATCATTTTAGGTGATTTCAATATTGACTGGCAGTCCTGTTCTGGCAACCATCCAACCCATCATATAAACCTTCATGGCTTCACCCAATTAGTCCAGTCGCCAACCAGGATAAATAAAAACTCCAGCAAGCACACTACCCTGGATTGGATACTAGTCAGTAAGAGCCCCCAGTCATATATAACAGGCTGCTTATCAGATAGCCTCAGTGATCACTCCCCGACATTCCTACTCAAAAAATACCTATACCAAGCTAAATCTGTCATCTACCGTCAAATACGTAATAAACTAAACTTTAACCCACTCACATTCATCTCATCCCTCAAAGAATGTAACTGGCATCCTCTAAAGTACCTCAGTCTAGATGACGCAGTTGAATTTTTTAATACTACCTTCCTGAGCATCCTTAATTACCATGCCCCCATAAGATTTTCCAGAACCAAAGCACAACCCCCCCATGGCTACAGAAAACCACTAAGTCAGAAAT
This sequence comes from Protopterus annectens, assembly GCF_019279795.1. Taxonomy (NCBI): domain Eukaryota; kingdom Metazoa; phylum Chordata; order Ceratodontiformes; family Protopteridae; genus Protopterus; species Protopterus annectens. The sequence continues at coordinate 1,023,671,854 of NC_056743.1, forward strand.
GTAAAACAGGGATAAAGCCTGGGAGCACTGGCGCAAAACCAAAACCCCCTCAACTAGACATAAATTCCTAGAACTACGCAATAGAGTCAAAAAGCTAATAAAACAGGACAAATTCCAATACTACCAGTCTGCCCTAGACTTCTCACAACACAGCCCCAAACAATTCTTGTCCTCCATAAACGCCATCCTCCACCCAGGTAAAGTCAGTACCCCTCCTCCTAACATCCCTCACTCTCAGAAAATATTGCTACCTCATTCAACACACACCACCCACCACCATATCACTAGCTAAATAACACAACCCCCCTCCCGTCCAACCCACACCTTCAACTAGTAATCTCCCCACTGCCTTCTCTTTTTCTCCTGTACCTACCTCCAACATAAAAAAACTCTTAACTAAACTTAAACCCACCAAATTAGCAGCAGACAACCTCCCAAGTGAATACCTACAAATTGCAGCTGATGCTCTGGCCTACCCAGTATCCATCTTGATTTAACCGATCTCTGTCAGAAAGTTACGTTCCCACACTGTGGAAAGTATCACATATAATTCCCCTCCACAAAGGCGGACCCTCCACAGAACTAACCAATTACCGCCCCATAGCTATTCTTTCTCCACTCCAAAATACTAGAGAGATGCATACACTCTTACTAACAACCTCCTTTCCAGTACTCAGCATGGTTTCCGACCAAACCATAGCACCACCACTGCCTTACTGTCCTTTACTAACACTATCCTTCAGCATAAAAACAATGGCTCTCTCTCCTGTGCTACTTTCCTAGACCTATCTAAAGCATTTGACATGGTCCCACACAAACAACTTATCTCTGTCCTCAATAACCTATCCTTCTCTCAATCAGTCACCAACTGGTTTCAGAGTTACCTGTCTGACCGCCAATAATCCGTTGTATGGCAACTACCTGTCTCCATAGGGGTTCCCCAAGGATCCATGCTTGGACCCCTACTCTTCTCTGTTTACACCAATAATCTAACCTCTGCCACCAAACATGGCAAACTCATACAATACGCAGATGACTCGACCATCATCTACTCAGCCCAGTCCCTACCCAAACTGCAAAAAGTCACACAGGAAGCCTTTTCCTCTGTTGAAACTTGGTTATCCGATGCCCAATTAATACTCAACCCAAACAAAACTAAACTACTCATCTTCCAACCCACCAAACATACTCAAAACAACTCTCACTTTAACATCACAGCAAAAGACAACATCACTATATACCCAACTGAACACACCAAATTGCTAGGAGTGGAAATAGACAATAAACTAAAATTTGACATTCACATATCCATGACCATAAAAAAGTCCACAAAAAACTAGGAGCGTTATATAGAAATAAGCAACTTCTCACCAAAGCAGCAAAGATTTCAATAGCAAATTCCTACCTTATCTCCACCCTACTTTATGCCTCTCCAATATATACCAACCTAAGGCAATGCGATCTAAACAAGCTAGAGACCTGCTACAATAAAATCGCCAAATTCGCCACAGGGGCATCCTACCGTAGTCACCACTGTCTCTCACTTGCTAAACTGGGCTGGCTTAAACTCCCTCACCTCCTTCAGTGGTATCAACTCTCACTCGCCCACAAACTAGTAAACCATCCACTAAATGTCCCATCCCTCCAGAATTTACTCCAAGCCCATCGCACCTCCAGACCACTAAGATCCAGCAACAAAAATCACTTGCAGATCACTAAAGCCAATAACTCTGCTGTTGAAGCACTATTCTCTTGCACCATAGCCAAATTATGGAACTCCCTTCCATCCACAATTACCTCTGTACCATCATGCACCCACTTCAAAACTTTACTAAAAGTGCACCTAAACACATGCTGGCTATGCCCTTGCAACTCCCAATCTAATATCACCCACCCCATCCAACCACTACCTTTCCTTCCACTCCACTAACTACCTTGATTATAGCAAGCTCAGATGCTCATAAGCCTAGTACTTATTATACAGCAGGAACTTCTTATTGTAACATTTGTTAATTTCTGTTATGTACTTCACAGATAAAGATTCTAGTTGTCTACTGATGTACTATGTTGTTCATCTGTAAATATGTTGTAAGTAATTGCTATGTTAAATTGTTAATCGCTATGTAATCCAATGTAACTATTGTCTGTTTATTTTAACTGTGGAGATTTTCTCCCCGGGCCTCCGCTGAAAATGGACTTACGTCCAGTCGGACACTCCCGGTCAACAAATGTAAATAAATAAATAAATAAGTAAATAAAGTGATTGTGTGGTATTTTTGGCATTTTTATGTGTATTTTGAAAATGAAGTACAAGAAAGATGGTTTACTTGACAGATGTGTGTTGATAAAATACTGTATGAATAATTCAGGAGAATAGCAGCTACATGGAAGAATAAGGAAGAGGAGTCTGAGCTGAAATTAGAAAGGTATAAGAAAGTGTGTGTGGTATACATTATAGACGTGGTACAAAAAAGAGAAATGGTATTATTAGGTAATGTTGAATCATGGGAAATGTTACCACTTTTAGATAAATAGGGCAATAGAAATAGAGGAAAGAAACATTAGGAAAAGTATGAGACTGAAAAAATGTTTATGGAGAGCAGTATTAAAAATACCAGCTGATGTGTAAGCAGCAGGACTTTAGAAAATGTTGTGCATGAAGAAGTAGTAATAGTAGTGGTAGCAGTTGTATCAGTATTAGTAGTAGTGGTAGTACTAGTAGTAGAAGTGATAATGGTGGTGGTGGTAGTAGTATTAGTAGTAATGGTAGTAGTACTAGTAGTAACTGTACTGGTGGTAGTAATAGTAGTTTCAGTAATAGAAATTGTAGTGGTATTGGTGCTGGTGGTAGTAGTAGTGGTCGTACTAGTAATATCAGTTCTGATGGTATTACTAGTAGTAATAGTAGCAGTAGTAGAAGTGGTAAGGGTGGGGTGGCAGTAGTATCAGTATTAGTAGTAGTGGTAGTACTAGTAGTAACAGTAGTACAAGTGGTAATGGTGGCGGTGGTAGTAGTAGAGCATTTCTTGTTGCACTGTGATACAACAAAAAGAATTTATGTAATAGATAAGTTGTAGGAGAATTGAGAATGAAATGTTTTGTGTGGAAAATATGTTGTTGCTGGGGAAGAAACAATTAATTGATAAGACAAACTATAGTTTTCTGTATTTGGCGTATGTGGAAGGCAAGCTGTTCTATAAAGGGATGTAGGGAAATACCAATCGTTATAGCAAGAATTAAGTTTTGGTTGGGGAAGAAAGGGTTGGGAAGAGTTAGTGTGGTGTTTTTCACTTATCATATTATACTGCACCACAGTGTCAGTACTGGACAATTAGTGACTGATAATGGACTAGAACCCAAAGTATTCTGCTCTTTCAGCATCAAAGGTATGTGTGCTAACTGTTGAGTCACTGATGATGATGCACCCAACCTGTTCCAGTTTGCACAGTTATAAGTTGGGTGTAGTAAATGTGTTTCCTGTCCTGAACACGGTTTTATGAGCATCAGTTTTAACAAATCTGTCACCTTGATAAATGGTGGGCCTGGTCATACCTTAACAGGAATGTGTAAAAAAAAATACTTACATGCAGAAAAGAGGAATGATGGGGGTATTTGTATGAATTGACTACACAACAACAGGATTTTACAAAAATGTAAGCATGGAATATTTTATGGCTCTCAAACTACTCAGGAAGATGATTAATGAAAAATACAGAGTTGTGAAACAGAATCCTGGTTGGAAGAGAATACCAATTCAGGGCCAGGCCTCACATGAAAGGTTTGACTGGATTCACATTCCAGTTTTCTAGCTTGTTTGCTTTATTAATGATTTATGTCTTCTGTCTTCTAGAACCACTGTGCTACAAGTCTGATTGCAAGGGTAAAGCATGAGGTGCCTTGAAAAGGATAAACTTGCAAATAATTTTACCCATACAGATCAGATTAGGTAACGTATTTATACAGAAAAGGAAACATTGTATAGCTCTAGGTTTGTTGACAGCTTCTTCTGCATTAATTGGGGCTGCAGAAACAGACATTTAATCATTGCTGAATGTTTGGCTGTACATAATAATATTGGTGAATTGTGAAATGAAAATGTTTAAAGAAAAAATGAAGGGAGTGTGAAGGACTGAGTTCACTGATGTAACTGAAGCACAACATACCTTTGGTTAGAGAGAGAGAGAAAAGCAGATATTAAGATAAACTGAACTTGGAATTATCTGCAAACTCATCTGGCCAAGCCATACTCTGATTTCAGTTGTCAACTAATTCATGTATAGTTTCTATCAAAAATTCAGGAAATACAGAAAGATAAAAAATAATGTATTTTATATGGCACTATATGAAACCACTGAAAACTGTAGCCTTTTCCAGCACCTCTGGACATTACAAACTTTTAGTCGTATAATTTTTCACCGTGTTATTCTAATCCTCTGATGTATAATATCTCCCTGCATTCTTGTAAAATGTGACATCTATATTCATTTTCATGAACTTATGCCTGTGCATTGCCATGCAGTCCAAACAGTTCTCAGCTATCAACTTCATACCTTGTGAAGGCATTTCCTGATTAAAATCTTAACTCTGCACTAATTTCTGTAAGACCTTCTGCTAATCATAGTATAGAAATATGAAATAGGAATATAATGGAAAGTGCAGCAAAGTTACTTGTTTGCAAATACAAGATCTCATCTTTCTCCTGTTATTTAAGAGGCTTCTTTTTCCTGTTGCGTCATATGTGAAAAGATAGGCATTCTGTATAACCCTTAAGTGAACATTCAGATAGTTGCATAGTACATTTATATGGCATGCAGTTAACAGATGGGTATATACATTTTACAGGAATATTAAAATCTGGTAGCAGTACATTTAAGTGTTTGAAAATGTAACCTGAGACAGCAAGTTTATGCTTTACAGCTACTAACAGGCAACACAAAAGAATCCCATACAAAGGATTATTTACAGTATTTAGTCTATTCTGAACATGGAAATAGTATTTGGGTAGGCTAAGAGCTGTGTAAGTAATAGAATCCAGAGAGCAGTAGACAGTGAATGAAGGTTAGTGTATGACACAGCAGTGGTCAGTAGAGTGATGCAGGAACTGACAGTGCAACATTACAGATTAGTGTCTCCTTAAACTGTCTTCTTTGGCCTTCATTTTGGTACATTAATAATCTACGCCTGCAGGGCAGCATTTGGTTACAAGAAAGCTGGCAGTTTGAGGGGTGTAGATTCTGAGTATTCACTGATGGCTTTCCTTTCCTTGGGAAAATGCTGTGAATCGTATCCAATGTAGGAAGGATTATTGCCAGGGGTCTGGAGTCTCAGCTGTGCACTGATGCTTGTTTTGATTGTGACTGAATTGGATAGATGCATTGTGTAACTTCTTCTTCGTTTAAATTACGAAGGATAAGGTAGCAAAAACTGCCATTTCATGATGTTGGGAGATGCTGTCTGAGCTCAGCAGCACACTTTATGTATGAGTAATGGCATATCAGACAAAGGATTGTGGCTTGTGGACCCGGCCTGGTTATAGATTTTGGAAGGAATGCTACCAACTGGAATGGAATGGAGAATGATGGCTACTCTGGTCTAGATGCCATAGCTGGAATATGATAAATATTTGAAATGAATTTCCCCTCCATATTCTCTCTTACTCTTGCTGTTTTCCTGTTGGTGCTCCAGAGCTGAGTTTGTGACTCCTTCCTCGCAAGTATATTTCTTGTCCTTTGGAGCCCATGTTCTTGAAATGCACATCCTTTCTGAATAAACAGTATTTTATATACATGTAGCTTCTTTGTACATCTCCTTTCATGCCATTTCACCTCCTTTGCTTTGATGTTTGCTCTTAATTATATTCTTATTCTCAACATTTCCACAGCCCACTTTGTTTTTTTTTTTCCTTTGGTGTAACTGTTTCTCTGTTTACATTACCCATATTCTTTTTCCTCCCTCCTCTAAACAAGCATCTGTAGCCAGTCATTTACCAAAGCCCTGCCTTTTATTGTTGCCTTTATGCCCACTACCACAAAATAGTCCATCAACCTTGTCTGTTATATCTTTGTGTGATCAATGTAATAACTGATGAATGAAACTTTCATCAAAATCCATTCCTCCAGTCTGTAACCAATAAACTTCAAGATCATGCATCAATGGAGCAAGAAGAGACCATTCTTAACACACTGCTATGAAATCTTGTCGTTTAACTTGCCCAGTGTGAGAAGTTCAACCATAATTCAGCAGTCAACAAAGTAGCAGTTGATGGGATGGGGGTGCTCCCTTCTTTCATGCTCCATATATTAAGCTCACAACTGTCATAATGTTTTCATCAGTACAACATGCCTGTCGTTATTTACATGTCTGACATTCCATAGTTTATTACACATACACTGCAGTATTAATACAATAATTGTTGCATATTTTAGCTGCTTTGTGCACAGTAACTGCTGCATACGTATTTACACAGTTTGTCTAGGATTCTATAGACGGTTGTATTTTATGTTTCCAAGATGTGCAGGTGATTACTGTTGCCTTTTCAGAGAATTTGTCCTCTGTCATCCCATTTGTATTCTCTTCCATAATGGTCTGAGGCCTGTCTGTTAATTCTTTCTAATCAACAGTTTTTAATTCATCATCATGCCAGCCTAAACAAAACCATATCAATAGTATATGCGAAGGTCATTCCCTAACCTAGCTTTTGAAATCAGTAGTTCAGATATTTATACTGAAAAAACAGTGAGGTACAGTGTGCTGGTCACAGTGACCTAGATGTGATATGCCACATTTATTGAGAGCTAGCACAGATTTTTACAATACAGATACCACCAGCTTTTTAATAGCCGGAGCCCTTCCTCTGTGGCTGACAAGTGCTTAATGCAGGATAAATGCCTTAATACGCATATGCACACAGAAAGCCTAGACAGATAGTTTCATTTCTCTGGTACTCAAGTTTCTTCTGTTCACCCCCCTCAAAAAAAAAAAAAAAACTTGTTGTTAAACTAGTTGCCTTAAAGTGTCCTTATAAATGTGTTTCTCTTGCCCACTGAGATGAAAAAAGAAACTGTCGACAAAATTTGCTTACCCACTTCAGTAATTGAAATTTCACAACTATTATCTAAGAGGTGTAAAAAATAACTGAGTGAAAAAAGGACTTGATATGTAGCTTGGACATTTAGCCAAATACTGCATGTCTCCCATATGTGTCTCTGTGTCTGCTTTTAAAGCAAGGTGGCACTGTTGATGACCCATGTTGAAAACAAAGCCTCTTACCAGCCCCCAACCCAAAAATAAAAGTGTGGAAAACAAATCTATCTTGAGAGAAAAATGCGTGCAGCTTAGAAAAGTCATTCAGTATGACACTCCAAGCAAACAAATCACAACAGACATGTTGAAGGTCAGTTTTAGCCAGTAAAAATATCTGTCATAGTTCAATAGTTTGCCGTAGCATGAAAACTATGTGAAATAGTTGCTTACTTTAGTGAGTAAGGGTCAGTTCACAAAACAGTGTTGCCATGAACTAGGACTGCTAGGTAAATAAGATACTACTTTCAGAAGTATTTACTCCTGTAAGCTGCATCCATAATGAGTCATGACATTCTGTAGTGATGATGATTATTATCTGTACCTTTGCAACAATCCAGATTGCATTAGAAACATTAATAAATAAAGTCTACACTCTGTTGATATATGCCCCAAAGAATAAGTATCACTGACTCAGAACTGACAGTGTCAAAGTCCTTTCAAAGAATGTGCCAGTCAACATCTCTGAATGCTGAGCGCATACATTTTATCAGTAGGCAAACTAAACACCCTTTAATCCAGCTGTACCTTGTGGTCCAGTCAGACCAGTAAGTATGTAAGTGTAGTCAACCTAAGTTAGTGTGGATTTTGGGGCCTGATTGTAACCTTTGCTAGTCAGGATCACCAGGCCCCCTGCTAGCTGGTGAGGTCAATGACTGGGGGAGGCAAGGTGGTCAAAGAGCTGTCACCGTAGTTACACACTGAAGGTAGTCTGGTGGCAGACCTACTCTTTACATACCTGCCTATATGCCACAACATGCTACTACGCATGGCCTAGGTGTGTCAACATTGCCTCAAAGCTATGATGCTACCCACTCTCACCAGCATATCTACATTTGGCTCCATTCTGAGTCCATTCACTACTGTAGCTACAAAGAATGTCCTGCCCTTTACAGACAGCCCCCACCACCACCACCACCCCTCAGAAAAGTGAGAATGATAAAGCCTCATCATTCCTCACTACTCCATGCCAGCTCTAATAAGTCCTTGTACTTGGGACACCTGGGTCATAGTCAGGACTTCACCCCCACTACTCCAGTGAAACAGTGTACTGAAAGCTTGTTTTCTACTGCCAACTTGCATAAAACAGTCTATAATACTCAAAAAAATCAAAGTAGGTTTCTATCAGCATTTAAACAAAGAACAATCCAGAAAAATAAGTAACAACCTCAAACAGCTCATATAAACTAATTTATAATTGTATCTCTAACATAATCACTACATATCATTACAGTATGAGGCTTTCATTCAGACTGATCCAAACAAAACGCTCTCACCCACACACTTCTTTCCCAGTCATAGGTAGGTACTTGGCTATAGGCCCAAGGGCCTAAGTAAGCCTAGCCAGCAAGGTTCCCTGGCTTACACCACACAAGAAAGTTAATTTCCTGTGCCCCTGTCGAGCAGAGACACAGAAGTGATCCCCGGGGTGTATTTCCTATTTCCCATCCACTCATCAAGATTTTTCTTGAAGAGTGCTAATGAGGAACTTTGCTTGACATATATGGGTAGCTTGTTCCAGAGTATAGGAAGTCCCTGGGACAGGAATCTATCCCTCCAGCATGTCCTGTTTTTTGTGGTGACAAGGTTTAGGTCCCTAGAGCATGTAGCTCGGAGGGATTGGGATTTCTTTAGGTGTAGCATGTCTAACAGCTCTGGGGTTAACATAGCTTTATATGTTAGGCAGAGATCTCCTCAGAGTAGGCGATATGCTTACAGAGTAAAGCTGGAGTTTTTTGAGACGGTCAGTGTAGGGCATCTGTTTGAGGCTAGTAATCCTCTTTGTGAGGTACTTCTGTGGCCTTTCCAGCTGCTGCAGATGTCTTGTGAGGTACATACCAAAAGGGGCGCTGTACTCTGTAATGGGTCTAATGAGTGCAGAGTAGAGGGGAACAATGACCTCTTTTTTCCTGGATGAGAACCCTTTTATGATGAGGTGTGCCACATAGAAGGATTTCCTGACTACTGTGGTGATGTGATTATCAAAGGAGAGTCTCTTGTACACCTGGGTCCCAAGGTCTCTTATCACACATTCAGCGTTAAGTAGAGTGCCGTTTATGTGGTAGTTCATGGGTACAGAGTTTTCACCAAAGGGGATGACAATGCACTTTTTGGCATTGAGCTTGAGGCCATGCCTCTGACACCAGGCATCTGTCTCTGTGAGGCCCTTCTGTAGGATGTCCACATCATTTGGGCTCTTGACTATGGCTCCTAGTTTGCAGTCATCTCCGAACTTCATTAGCCAGAGGCCTTCTGTGTTAGCCTGTACTTCAGAGAAGTAGATTACAAACAGGAGAGGTCCCAGGACTGAACCCTGTGTTACTCCACTTGTCACTGGTTTGAAGTCAGATTTGGAGTCTGCAACTTTTACAGTGTAGGTTCTGTCAGTGAGCCAGTTGGCAACCCATCTTGTGACGTAGGGATTTATACCTAGTTTAGTGAGTTTAGCTATAATTCCAGAATGGGGGATGGTGTCGAAAGCCTTGGCGAGGTCAAGATAGGCTGTGTGAACCACCTTACCCTCATCTACGGCTTTGGTGACTGCCTCAAAGAAGTCAGTCAGGTTCAGAAGGCATGATCTGCCTTTCACAAACCTGAACTGGGTGGGGTCCAGAGTTTGGAGGTTACCAATTTCTTTGTTTATGAGCTCCATGATGATACATTCCATGGCCTTGCAGACCAGGCTCATCAGGCTAATAGGGCGATAGTTCCCAGGATCAGTGGTGGCTCCCCCTTTGTGGAGTGGGATAACTGTTGCTGTGCACCATTCAGTGGGCACAAACCCTGACATGAACATGGTGACATGCCTGAATATGGTGCTTAGGTGGGGAGCCAGTTCGTTCTGAAGTTCATGTAAAATGCAGCCTGGGATGTTGTCCGGTCCCGTGGATGCTGTGTTTTTGGTTTTAGAGAGTGCAGCTTTTACCTGCATAGATCTGATTACAGGGACTCTGCATTCTTCCGGTATAGATATGGGCCCTTTAGGGAGTGAGAGGGGGGTAAAGTTAGCATTGAACCTATCTGCCAGGATGTTGGCAATATCAGTTGGTTCTGTAATTTTCATGCCGTTGTGCTGTAACTCAGAGCAGATCTGGTGTTGCCATTGAGATTCTTGACATAGCAATAGAATGCTTTGTGGTTGCCCTTAGAATCAGTGGTGATTTTGTTTTCATAGTTAGCTTTGGAGGATCTTATAAGGGATCTCAGCTTCTTACTGAGGCTGACCAGGGAGTTCCTCCACTCATGGGGATTTTACTCTCTTTTGCAACAGTTTCTTCCTTCTGTTGTAGAGTTTGTTTATGGCAGGGGACCACCAGATTGGCTTCCTTTTTGGAGGATAGTGTCTTGGTTCTGTTTGGGATAGCACAATCCATGCACTCGTGTAAGTGCTTATAGAGTACGCTTGTGTAGGATTCAGCAGTTGTAATTGTATTGTCCATCTGCATGGGTGTCATGAAGTTCACCACTTCTGTCCTAAGAAGCATGAAGTTAGCTTTGGAGAAATGTTTTACCGTGGTTTCCTTAATGGTGGGTGGGGGCGGGATGTGGATACCTAGGGTGATTAGCTTATGGTCGGATCTGACCAACGAGGAGTTGAGTTCAGGTGTGGAACACCGGTCACTCGTGTTGGTAATGAGTAGGTCTAGGATATTGTTGCCCCTTATGGGGGTGTGGATAAGTTGATCCAGGGCATTGGAATTTATGAATTCCAGAAAGTGTTGAGCGATGGAGTTGGTACATGAGTAGTTTTCCCAGTTAATGGTGGGGTAGTTGAAATCGCCCATTATTAGGGTGTTTAGTTGAACCCTAATATTTTCCAGTATATCAAGAAAAGAGGAGTGGGAATCCTGGGGCATGGTGGGGGATCTGTAGCAAGCTTCAATTTGGATTGCAGTTTTGCCCAGAGTTAGTTGCACTTGGATAACCTCGGATGCATTATGCTGCGCAACTAGCCTGGAGGTGTGGATATCCTTAATGAATATGGACACACTTCAGTACAAATATAGATGCAGTATTTACACATCAAAACCACACAGGGAGACATTATACATTTTTGATACCTTGTTTGACAGGAGTACAGTTATAGACACTTGATCCCAATGCAGTGAAAACTTGTCTGTTTAAAACCAAGCATGCATTCATTCAGACCTTCTGACAAGGAAGGGGTATATCATGAGGGAGTTGTATCAGTACTCATCCAAAATCCCATTACCTCATGGTTAATCCAGCAAGGTAATGACTCTGAATGCCTACATATTCTACTGGCAATAAGCAAGTCCAATTACCACATTATTGTAAACTACAGAATCATGGGTTTAAAAATCAGTGTTGCACCCTTTGGAAAACAGCACCCTGCACCTACCACATAAATTCACCCCTCTGAAAGCTAACACCATCATTAATTGTAGCAATTATTGTTTGGAAGTCCTGCACTTGGCATATTTAATTATTAAAGGTATATCACATAGGTTCATATGTAAGTACTCCGTTAGCTGCTCTTGTTGGCTATTTTAAGCCTGACCAATTTCCCACCAAGGTGAAAATCAAACCCTGTACTTGTGTCTGTGAGGTAAACCCCAGTCAACATGTATTCTAGATCCAAGGAAGTTTTTGTCCCCCAGACTCTACATTAATGAGGTCCATAATAGAATAAAGTGCTCCCTTATCCAAACATATATTACACAGCTCAAGAAACCAATGTGATTCTTAACTGAGAAGATCTCGGTCATGAGCTACGTAGGTTACACAACGCATCTAAAAGTGCTTTTACTATACTTCTCCTACAGACTCATGCACAACAACCTCTGCTTGGCTCTCAAGGAAATAAATGACTCAATCCTGCAAAACAGTGATACCCACCCTAGTATCCATTTTAAGGACCTGAATGGACATTGCAATATAAACAGAACCTGATGGACGGACAGATCATTCTCCCAAAGGATACCTTACCTATGACAAACTCCCACCCCTTGTCATGTAGCTCATTAATACTCTTTAAAACAAACTTTATTGAGTGAATAGGTATCAGTAAATTCACCTCTGGGTTGTCCACCCAGGCCCTTATGAATGGGCGAAGCAAGCAGTGCGAATTGCAGTAGTTAAGTTTATACTAATCTACTGGACTGATTTCCTTGTATACATATACGAACCTAATATCACCCAGTGTCAATAAATGTGCCAATTTTCTCTAAACTCTATTTCAGTTTTGCATTGCGTGTGTGATTTACAAAAAGAAAATGAACACACCACATTTAACCATATGGTAAAGTGTACATGAGTATACTGGGTAACTTAATTTTGATGGATATCTTAGCTGTGAGTGCCTTCTGTGTGGAGCCTGCATGTCCTCCCCGCGGTTGGGTGGGCGTTCGAAAGACATGTGTAAATGGGCGTGCCTTTGCTGAAGGTTGAACATCGAGCTGGCACCTCTGCGTTCATGAAAATCTACTGCCAATCATTAGCGAACCGGAGTTCCGCTGTGGCGACCCCTAACCGGGAAAAGCCGAAAGACAACAACAACATCTTAGCTGTAGCTCAAAAGGGCCAATGTAGATCAGCTACTTATCTGGTCAAAAAACACACATTTTATTTCTAACATCTCTGCACCATAACAACCCACAAATCCACTAAGAAACATAAAAATGTATCCATATACATAAGGATGCTAAACTAACCTTCTAAAAGTAAACCAACATAAGAGACAATTGAATATTATATGTGCAGACTGCAGGCTTTAAGAAATTACACAGAGTATGAAAGCTGAATGAGGGATCCCTATCATAAGTGCAAAACCTAAAATTGTGGGCTAGGAGTGCACAAACAACACAGATTATGACTCTAGAAAAAAAAATGAATTTTGAAATTCATTTTTATACCCTTAGAGGTTTTGGGGAGGGTAGAGAAAGGACTGTTTCTCTTATACCCCGGTTTGTATTGCTACTAACTCCAAAATGGTTTTATACTGGGGTAAGTGGAATACAGTAAGGTAATACAACATCAGAAACTTAACATATATTTTTCAATTTATACTTGCAGTTTAGCTCTTCCAAGGATGGCAGTTATGGCTGTAGGAAATTTCAGCAGCCACACATGACTGAATGCAGTCTGGCCAGTTTCTGAAATCAGATTTGCCAAAAAGTCATCCTGAGGATGGACAGAATAACTTGACGGAGCTTTCTTCCCTACTCCTAGGTGCAGTTACCATGGATTTTATTATACGCTCCATGGAAACTGGGCTCTAAAGAGTAGGTATGAAAAGCTTCACTCCATCCAGCAGAAAAAATGACTTTGTTTAAATCTTTCCCAAATGAACATAAGGCTAAATTTTGTTTACTTCCCCCATTTGGAATTTTTTTTAATCAGCTGCACATTACTGACCTGAAATTATGTTAATAAAGAGGTAATGGTGAGCCAGTAACTATCAATGTGTAACAGCAGTTGTGTTGAACTAGACATGTTATTTGTATGACATTTTACAGAGATCCCATTCATAGTGGTACCACAGAGACCTAGTAGTACTGAGGTCACGTCCTTACTGTGAAGTCAGACAGAAGGCAACAAAGAATGCCACGTTTATGGCCATTAGCATTAGAATTATAACAGTAGTATAGTGTTTTGTATGTGAGTGGCAGAAAATCATGAATGAATATAACCCAACTCGACAGAAGCTCAGATTCTAATAGCACACCATGTAACCTTTCTATCTAGACCACAGAACAACATAACATTCTCTTCTTTACCCCTGACCGTCTGAGAAGGTCAGTTGTTTGGTAACCAACTTATTTACATATATCTTACTCATGTAGCAGTCCAGTATGAACTGGCCATCACAAGCTGATTACTTTCCGCAGTTACTTCACATTGTTTTCAAGCTAAGATGAGCTAGGGAACTATGAAAGGAATTTATCCTTGCTTAGAACTGTTGCACTGATCTTCAACATATCTCTGTTTTTTTTTATTCTAATTATTGCAAATGTCATATCAAGTTAACTTTGTGTGATGGCAAGGTTTTCATTCTATGATCAGCATTGGTTTCTACTATTTTTGTATTTTGGGTGGACTGGTGAAATGATTCATTCTTGTTATGATGGGTCATGACATTAATTTTCTATTTTTTTTTTTTTTTAGATAAACAACCCCCACCCCCATACACACACACATTCTGAAACTATTTATCTTATGCAAACTTTAAAATCACTTAATGGTTTTCCTGTAAACACTTTTATATGGTTATATACCTACAATAAAAACTGTTAAAAAATCACTTAATGGTTATATATTAGTACAGATGGAGTCGAACATTAAATTTCACTGTGTGTGTGTATGTGCAAGTGTAATATATATGCACATACACACAGATCTCCTTGAAAAATGCACTAAAACTCTAACTTATTCAGAATATGTTTTTGATCATCAACTTTAGCACATCAGTGTGACATGATATCACTTAATAGATCATCATGTATTTCATAAAATCAAATAGTTGCCCATTGGGAAAAGTGTACAGGAACAAGGTTGTACTTTGGGGCCAGTGCCCTCTTAACTTAATTAGTAATATAAAGGAAACTGAGATGTACTATGGCACACTGTTTGCTATTTTACAGTTGATACTTTCTTAGTTTATATTTAGGAAGATAGGTTTGATAATTTCCATTAGGAATAAGCAGTAAAATCACTTTTGGCACAAACCTTTCAAGACAGGAATGTTCAAGAAATGAGCTATACTAATGTGTACTACTGAGGGAATATGTTTTGATTCTGTGTTGTATTTCTTACCTCAGTTTTAATAAAGTTACTGTGCATGAGGAAAAAATGTTTGGATGTAGCAAAAGATTTAACATTAGGAGTGGGAGTGTAGGTACAAGTGTTTGCAGGTTATGGTTAGTGTAAGGGTTAGGTAAGGGAATAGATTTTGTTTTGTGTGGATGTGTGTGTGTTTCTGTCTGTCTGAATTTAGCAACAATACTATTAGGAAAGGCTTTTTCATGAGGTACTGTGTCATTGGTTTTAGGGGAGTATTAGGGTTAGCATGCTCATGCACACACACATACGTAAGGTGTTATGGGGTGCTGTGAGGCGGTAATGCTAACCACTGCAATACTTTGCCATCCTTATGTTGCAGTTCTGTGATCTGCAGTTTGTACAACTTTTATGTTGTTAGGTAAAGCACATGTGTGGGATAAAGACTGGCTGTGTACCTTGCTCTGTTATATTTTACTGAGCCAAACACAGCCTTGCTTCTCATGTTCTGGCTGAATATGCTGCACTCATCATAACTTAAAGGTACACAAGAGACCTCTATTGCCCATGGTATCTGTATAGGGATATGCATTGTTCATATCTGGATTCATGTGCATCTGGATGCTTACATCCCCTGGGTGCACTTTTGATTGGACAGTAATTTATTTGGTCTCCCTTTGGGCATTATGTCACTGACCTGACCCCAGTGCCCCAGTCTATGCTGGGCCTATCAGCTTGTCTCCTATCCCCCAGACTTGCTCTGGTATTATTGGGGACAGTTGTGGATCCTAAGGGCATCCAGGGGGCTTAACATCTCCTCTTCTGTCCTCAGGGGGTCTTCATGTGTCCTTCCTACTCCCTGCTCCACCTCTCATGTTCATCTATTATGTTTGAGGGCAACTACCTTATTTGATGCTTCCTTATGGGAAGCATCGTTCAAACTCTATCCCACACCCGTCCCTCCTTGCCACTCTGTCAGTCCGTAGAGCTGCTGTCTGAACCGGGATCAACTGGGCCATAGTAAGGACTTTATCCATCTATACCACCAGAGCAATTATGACTGGACTGTTGTCCATTTTTATGTCAATGTGTATCCTAACTGCACAGTGAAGCATTTACACCTCATATGTCTTTATATCTGTTGAAATCTGATCGTGCCCTTATGTACTCATGCTGTTGATGCTCTGCTTGCTCGTTATCATAAATATTCTACACCATCCATAACGATGATGTGCTGTAAAACCTCAGGCACTGAAGTTGAAATTGTCTTTGGACTCTATAAGGATTAGTACACACAAAGTCAAGGGCAATGAAAGTGCAATGTGTGGAGGACTTTGAATTGCAGCTAGTAGTTTTGTTTACTAAGTAAAGCAAGCACACCACATCCAAAAACTATTTCTGAAGGATGGCTGACATTCTGCAGTGAAAGACATTTGTGATGAAAAATTCTACAGCTGCAGATATGCAGAATTTCAGGAACCCTTATTTGACTGCATATTCACTGACTGATAGAGTTACCCTGACAAGAAAAGCTTGTTTTTCAGGTCGAATGAGGTAGTATTGTAAACGTATGTGCTGTAACTCGGAGGGCTGGTAACATGTACAGATTTGCGCTGATGCTTATTTTGATGTATGCTGTACCACGGTCTGCGAAAGAAAATACGTTTGTGTTCTGAGGGGCTCTCATCTCAAGAACAGTCAAATTTGCAGAAAAGAAAAATGATCAAAGCATAAAATGATGTACTACTCCTGTGGGTGAAAGGTTAAATTAAAGCTATAGCAAAAGTCCAAATATAGACCACTTAAAAAGATTAGAATGAGAGTTTCTGAGATAAACATGAAATGTAACAACGTCTTTATTAACATATGTAAAATGTGACAGGAAGTCAGTTACTCCCATTACTAATGGACATTAGAAAGTGCAAGAGAGTTAAATATGCCCATCCTGTACGGTTTGTAAACGAAAACAATTGCAGTGTATAGTGCAGTGAACTTTTCTGATATTTCATGACCACATGGTAGTAAGTAACATACAGCAGTAATAAATGTAATAAGAGCGAACTGTGCTGGAATTGGCTTGTTGATCATGTTTAATAACTTTAGCTTATGTGGATGCATCCATATTTGAGACTGTGCACTGCATAAGCCAATGCACGCATCTCTGTAATGCTAACAACTGTGTCTTTCAGTCCACTGAGGTCTGTAGCATTTTCACAAGGGCAGTGACCACTTTTCATACCTTTTCCTTCTCAACAATGAATCTTCCTGTGAAGAATTGAGCTTACTGTCACTCTAGTGTGTGACATACATTAAGGGCAAGCTTTCAGTGTATACAATGCCTTACCTTTAACTGTGCTATTCTGGGTAACCTTAATGAAATACAGGTCCTGCATACCTCAGAATGTGAAGGAAAAGCTAAAAACAGGCATTGAGGCACATCTGGTGACCCTCTGTAACACCCTGCCTGATAAAAAGTGGGGAATGTAATTTATCATATGCTTGGGTAGCCAGAAGAAGACTCACTCTTTTATTGAATTTATCTGTACCCACAGAGCCTGGGAATTTGGTCTGGGTTTGAAGATGGAGCATTACTGGACACACATTACTTTCCCTGAATTGTGTGCATTTGGGGGAGGGTTGGAATAACCAGATAAAAGCAGTCCTATGTTGTAGCCCTAAATTCTTTTAGATCTGGGAGCAGAGTGGAGCACCAACATTTCTATCTCATGTCACTGGGACTAGCCCGGACCATCACCACCACTGGTAGCCTTACATGTCAATCTGTCACCTGAGAATTGTGACTGGAATAAAACAGCCTTCATGTGTTGTTCTAGTGACTATTGGACAAGCAGGCTCAGTACTATTACACTAATGTGGTGTTTGTTAGTAAGGGCAAGTCATACTCAAAGGAGAGAAATACTGTAAGTTTTTGACAGTGGAATGTTGGACACCCCAGTGACACCTTTAATGGCAATGAAAAGAAAAAAGTGAGCAGTCAGCACACTTTAAAGTAGCTTTTTTACTTTTTCCTTACTTTTCACTGCTTGGCTGAAAATTCAGCATGCTAGTGCAACTGCGACTTAGAAGGCTGAATATTCTGGAGACTGCACAATAAAATAGACTTGTTACACAAAGCACTCCTCTCGGGAAACTAAATACATCTTTATTAGATGGAGGGGCAAAGCCCCTAACCCTCCTTACTTGTATTTGTGTTATCTACAGTCTCATAATTAAAGACTGAAGTGGAAAGTCCACACACAGTGCACTCCTACCATGGCTAAGAGATACCACACAGTCCAGCACTGTCACCATGGTAACAAGAAGTGCACCACCTAAACCATGTTAACATAGACTGTCATTCATGACACTGTCTCAGTCCACCCAATATAATATGCTTTTATCCACAACCATACACTTAGTACAAGCATTTTATGATGCAAAGCACCTTCAGTAACAAAATAATCTGCCACCAGAACTTGACAATTTGAATATGTAACAATATTCACAGAAACCATGCTTGGCGGTATGTTTCACTATTGCATGCTAAACAGAGTTGTTTTGTGGGCTTCCTTTTAAAACAGCATAGTGCATTAGTCCTTTAACTCTGTTGTAACCAGTCATTCTTTTAACTGCAGTAAGGGAATCTTTTGGCCAGAGATTATACCTTAAAAAGGGTCTTCGTAACAGAGCACCTACCTGATTAATAAATTATGTTCATTTGTAAAAAATAAATGGTAACTTCTGATTTATTTTCAGAGTGGTGGTTATAAAACTATTAGATCTCCAGCTGTCATGAGGTAGCTACAGCCAGGCAGTGAAGAGTATTTGTAAAGCCTGGAAGCTTTGGTTAGCAATACCATATTTGGTGTAGGAGATGCTCATTTTTTCATTTCTGATACCCAGTTCATCACATGTTGCTTCACTAAAGCCAGAGACTATCCCAATAATCAGTAGAATAGCAGGGATTAAGGCAGAGAACAAAACTTGGATGGGACACACGCACACAACCACAGGCAATTTAGAAGGATCACCAATTTTACCCATCAGCGTGTTTTTGGATATGAGGAAAATGAGAGAGACTGATTAAATCTCACACGGGCACACAAAGGACATACAACTTTTGCAGAAAAGGCATCTCAGCAGGGAGCTAAACTGGGAAACCAAGTAGTTTTTGGTGCTTCTATGAAAGGTTATATCCTTTCTTTTCTTTTCCTTGTAAAACCTGTGGGAATTAACGGATAGTAGATGTTTACTGTACCTTTCTTAGAGTAAGCCATGGTGGTACAGCGGTAGCATTGTTGCCTCACAGCAAGAGGTTCTCCTGTTCGATTCTTGGTTGGAGTGCCTTCTTGTGGAGTCTGCATGTCCTCCCCGTGGTTGAGTGGCCTCCGAAAGACATGTGTGAATGGGCATGCCTTTGCTGAAGGCTAGGCGTTGGGCTGGCAACTCGGCACCATAAAAATCTACTGCCAATCATTAGCAGACTGGAGTTCCGCTGTGGCGACCCCTAACCGGGAACAGCCAAAAAGACAAACAACTGTACCTTTCTTAGAGTATGCTAATAATAGTATGTGCGGAGAATGCATCATGCAAGAGTACTTTATTTTTCAGTTTGCATGCCAGTTTACAGTGTCTTATACACCTAGATTGTTAAAATCTTCATACAAATTCTTGTTCCATATAAAATATTAGAGACTATCATCAACATTTCTGATTTAGGAATATTAGTTAACAGAAATGACATTTTGGCACAGACGGATAAAGCCCTAACTACGCCCAAGACAACACATGTTCGAACAGTGGCACACATTCTGGTGGAGGTTGGATGGGGGTTGGGACTGAGCATCTGATGTCATCTCATGCATCCAGAGTGGAAGGAGGCTGCCTAGACTCACTGCAATAGCAGTGTTGACAGCCTTGCAAGTTCTGTGCTGGAAGTGGTGCTACTGCATGGTTCCACATGCATGAAGAGTGCATGTACCTTCTGAAGGTAGTTGTAACAGAGTGTACAAGGCTGCCATGGAGTGATTGGGGGTTCGGGTTTACTCTGGCAGCAATACGATGCTATCCGAGCATCATCTATCTTCTCAATGGCCCCGAGTGTGGGTCAGAGAGAGCCAGGAGTAGGCTAAGATAAATGAAGATAGCAGCCAGTGCCAGTAGATGGTCAGCTAAATGAAGCAAAAGAGAAAAAAAAACAGAAAAAGTTTTCAGTTGAAGAACTTTATTTAAAAACAAAAGATTTCCTGCTAGCCAACCAAGTAAATGCTCCGTGACTACACTTATTTTAAAAATAAAATATCAGCAATGGTAAAAACGGACCAAAAGCGGGAATAGCTTGTTTGAATAATAAACTGAAGAACTTTATTTGCCACTTTGGTGACTGGTTTATGCCTGCATTCATTTATAACGTGAACATGTGCGACGTTTTGCTGCATGCTAATCCCATAAGGTTGGTGAGAAAAATATGGCCTGCAGATTTATTGTTAATCACTAATGTGGTCTGAATGGTATACTGTATGCAATTTGCCACTACTACTTCTCAAATAGAATGTAACTTTGTAATAACTATCCTACATTTGCAGTGCTAGTAGTTGAATAGTACTTAACAAGATAGTGCACAGGTTTTTGTGCAGTGTTTTAAGCATCATTTTCTCATTGTAATGTTTCTTTCTGATTCTTAAGAGAGACCGTTTTAAAGTTTGCCAATAGTTTTGATGTCTGATTCATTATACATTTAAATGCACAGATACTGTATATTTTTGCTGGTTTGCTATGCATGTGCACATTGATGTGCTGCTTTACCTAGAAGGAAGGAGTAGGGTTTACTATTGCCCTTCACAAAAGGTACATCTTTCGTATGCCATTTTTAGTTTGTTGATCGACCATGCTGACTGATGTACAGTATATTCAGTCCTCACCTCTAAACTAGTGGTCAGTGATGTGGATTTGGAAATGGCACTTTACATGATCTTCAGTATGATCTTTCTGACAGATAAAAAAAAGATTACTTTGAAGTCCTGCCTGAAGCTGTATTGATGTCCATCAGCAGTGCAGTTCTATTGTTGGCCTTTAAGCTTAATTGTAGTTCGTGTCAGTACTAAAAAAATAAGTTGTATACAAAGTCTTTACTAAGCATCCATTAAGCCCTCCTTACAGTGCGGCAATAATCACATCAAAGATAGGGTACAAGGGATTGGTTTCATTAGTGGCTTGAAAGGTTAAGTTAATGGAACAGGGTTTGAGCCTGAGTAACACTGACCACAGGGTATACTTAACTGGGACATTTTACACACCCACCCTTTGGCCCAGCTGGATTTATACAGATAAAATACAGCAAACTACAGACTTAAAGCAGAAGCAAATAAAAATGCACACAGTTCTGTTCTAACTAACGCTGCATTTATCAGATGCCAGCCGAAAGTGTAAAAGCTATGCCACTCTTGAATGGACTTACAGCAGATAAAATACAGTTCCCAGCAGATAAAACACAATTCCATTCTTACTAGCTACTCTTGAATGGACTTAAAGCAGATAAAACACAATTCTGTTCTAACTAGTGCTGCATATCAGATAAACAGTTCTAAATAGAGCGGACGGGTAAAAGTTATGCCATTAAGCAGCATTATGGGCATATCACATAACATTTTCCTGGAGGCTGATCCCATTTCTCATCCTGACCTGCGGACATGTGGGCAGACTCTGCAAAACTTAAATTATGCACATCTGCCATTGCTGTTCCCTATTTCCCTCCAAAATAGTTCAAAATAAATATCTAACAGAGTCCAACAGGCTGTAGCTGGTGTCATTACACACGTCCCACTAGGCTGGTAATGCATGGTGACATCAGCCATAAATTTAAAGTGGTAATACAAAAAAAAAATAATAATTAAAAAAATTGTGAATTAAAGGGGCCACAAGGGAATTGGTGGCACCCCATTATTTTGCCCTCAAAACTGGTAAATACCAAGGAATTCGGTACAGTTAAGAGGTGTGCTTTCAACCACTTCTTTGATTCCTAGAAAAAGTTCTTTTAGGGGTCAAAAATTGTACACCCACTGCATAGAGAGTCTTTCCAGCTTTCTCTCACCTGGACAGTGTGTCCTTTAACTTAGGGCCAAACTAAGAAGTGCTGTCAAAAGGTGTATTGACGAACAAGGACTTGAAGGGCTCCACAAAGCCACACAAGTGCATCCAGGCATCCCTCCTATGGAAATGCCTGAACCTGCCACCCTTGAAGTGCCTTCAGTTGCATGAGAGATAAGCCTCATGATGAATTAGAAATGAACTGAAGGGTCATCAGCTGTGAGGCCACAGAAGCCTGAGTCTCAGCTGAAGTGGTCCCAGAAAGGGATTTTGACATTTCCTTTATCAAGTCCTTCTGTGGCCTTGTGTGCCAAGTAGTTCAGCAATCTGAGGGCAAAGGTTGCTGAAGCATACACTTCCCAAATCTGTCCAGAGCCCTAGACTCCCTGTTAGGGGGATGAATAGAGGAACTCTGCTCAAGTTCCTTCTTGGTAGCCGCTGCCACAACCATAGCATATACAAGCACTCTCTTGCTGCAAAACTCCCTTACAACAGGTGGTGCCAAAGTCTGATCCGGTCTTGTGTGGTTTGGTTTAACTGTGTCTGGCTTCTTCCACTCCCAAGATCAAGTCAATGAGCTCGTCAGTGGGCAGAGTTGCTCAGGAAGTAGACGTTCCAGACCCAAAGACCTCCAGGAATACTGATTCCTCTGTAGAAGGGTTATCAGTAGACCAACTACCCCTCTGCTTAAGAATCTCAAGGATGTCTTTGAATGAGATCTTCAGGTGGGGATCGTGAGGTCCCTTCCCCTTCATCAAAATCAGTATCTTCCATAATGGACTCCTGAGGGAAGTCCAAATGCCTCTTGTTGTACTTCCTCTTTCTAGGGGACTTCTTCTGTGGGATGCTCTGGAGACGTGTTGGAAGAGAGAGAAATACACTACTGACTAACCTGGAGACTTTGGGCTGGCTGTTACAGTGGTGTAGAAGGGTACATAGATGCATGGGATCCAGAGGGAAGATCCAAAAGGTTGGAACCATCTGTCCTGCGAAAACAGAGAACACTCTCTCTCCCATCTCAAAGACAGAACACTTTGGGGAGAAGGAAAGCAATGGAGCTGAGAAGCCACACTTCTGCGCCATCACCTCCCCCTTGCTCTGAAGGCAGTCCACCCAAGGAGGAGGTCATAGCTAAGCTGTCCAGTGCCAAGGCTCTGAGTGGAAGAGATGGCTTTGAAAACTTTGGAGCTGACTGTAAAGCCTCAGATCCGACAGGGAAGCTTCAGCTCTGAGAGTCGTCTGGTTCCAAAACTTTCAAGGCCAGTGCACTCATAAACAGTCTCACAGCCGAAGATACTGACATATTCGGATCTGATCTGGATGGCCCTGCGAGACTCGGATCTAACAGCTCTGAAATGATAGGTCAGATTGGAGTACTAGCCGAGATTAGTGGAGTAGAACAAACAAGGGCTTCCTGACCCGAAGGGGTAGGAGACAGGAGAACTCCCATCCGAATCTGCACTGAGAGAAATTTCCTCATCATTAAAGTGAAAAAGATGAAGGTTATAAACCTCTAAGGATTAATTTATTTTTCCTATATGTGATAGCTTGCAGGTTGAAGACCTTACATATGGAACAATCTACCTGCAAATGGTCTGGGCCCAAACAATATACACACAAAGCATGCAAATCAATAAGAGACAGCTTGTGCCCGCATTTTTGGCACTTTTTAAAGCCAGAAGGATCCTTTTCCCACATCTTGAAAATAATAAAATAAAAATAGTGGAAAGAATTTTTTTTTTTGGTTACTAACAACAACTAGTAAAGTAGAAATAGAGGAAAAAAAGTATCAGCAATGGTAATTAGAACTACACTAAAAATGTGTAAGAGGGAAAGGGGAAAATGATTTCCCAACTACGGTAATGAGATTACACTAACAAAGTGTAAAAAGAGAGGATATAATGATAGAAAAAAATTAGGATTTTGTAAGGAAAAAAAAATAAAGATCTGTCTCATTCCATTGAAACTCGAGAGCTCAAAGCAACCATGTCTAAACGCTAAAGCAGCGAACGGGATCTGAGGTATGTTGGGGATTGGTGCTTTATGGGTAAGGGAGGAGCTCGAGAGCTTTTAGATGGCTACAAACTAAAATAGCAGCCAAGTCAGATCCAAACCCAACTGTTGAGGAACGAATGAAATTTGACATCATCACATTGTTTACATGTTGTTATAGCAGTTGCCTTCAGCAATGAGATGGTTCTTTTTTTTTCAGTGTGCATTTTATTCACTAATGAGACAGTATATTATCTGTTGGGCATTTCTGTTTGCAATATGTATGTGCTTATGGAGATGAAGTCAAAATAATAAGTTTTCAGCGCTAACTCCAGGGGCTGGACACAGAGGCTGCACCTCTCACTTAAATAATCAGTGTCCTACCTGGAGACATGCATGCTTCATCATTACAGTCATACACCCTTTCATGTACATTTCTGTGTTTGCCAAGTTGCTTACACATTGAAGTCATAGTGAAAATAAATGATTTTTACTTGTTCAGAGGCATGCATGTTCAAGTGGAACCAGATAGTGTTACATTTGTGCTGCTTAGGAGATTGATCATTTATAGCATAAGGATACAGAGATGGATTACTAGCTTGCAAAGTTCCGTCAGTCTGGTTATACAATGAATAAAAAAATGCATAACAAGCACACATGCCCACACAAAAAAATTAAACAGAGGAAGCGCACCAACACACATCACCTCAGCTGTGTAAGATCATTTCTCTCCCCTCACCACAGAGGAAATAACTCTGCATGCATCACATCAGTCCAGGTACAATAGCACATTTCTCTTTTCCACAACTCAATACATAATTTAAGGAAGGAAAAAGAGAGGGTGCCACATGCACATACATATGTGTGTGTGTGTGTCTCTCTCTCTCTCTATATGTGTGTGTGTGTATGTATATGTATATATCTATATATATATATATATATATATATATAGGTTCATAGGTAGGTACTAGGCTATCTGCCCAAAGGCATTTATAAGCCTAGCCAGAATGTGTTGGCTTTCGCCGCCCCCTTAGGTTAGTTCCCTGTGCCTCTGTCCAGCAGAGCCACTGAAGTGATTCCCGGGGTAAACTTTCTGTTTCCCATCCACTCGTCAAGGTTTCTTTTGAAGAGCGTTAGCGAGGAGCTCTGCCTAATGTAGATTGGAATCTTGTTCCAAAGCATGGGAAGTCTCTGGGACAGGAATCTATCCCTCAAGCATGTACTATTTATTGTTGTGGTGAGGTTTAGATCCCTAGAGCATGTGGCTCGAGGGGATAAGGTTTTCTTTAGGTGGAGCATGTCCATCAATTCTGGGTTGGACATGGCCTTGTAAGTCAATCAGAGATCACCTCTGAGTAAGCGGTATGCAACAGAGTACAGCTAGAGTTTCTTCAGTCGAGCTGCATAGGGCATCTGTTTGAGGCCAGTGATCCTCTTGGTGAGGTACTTCTGTGGTCTTTCCAGCTGTTGCAGGTGTCTTGTAAGGTACATCCCAAATGGGCGTGTTGTACTCTATGATGGGTCTGATGAGTAGAGGGGCACAATGACCTCCTTTGATCTGGATGTGAACCCTTTTGTGATTAGGTAGGCCACGTAGAAGGATTTTCTAACCACTTTGGCAATGTGATTATCAAAGGTAAGATTACTATCTACTTGGGTCCCCAGATCCCTTATTACATCTTCCGTATTTAGGGGACTACCACCTATGTGGTAGTTTGTGAGTACTTTGTTTTTTCCAAAGGGGATGAATATGCACTTTTTGGCATTTAGCTTGGGGACATGATTTTGACACCAGGTATCCGTCTCGGTGAGACCCATTTGGAGGATGTCTGTGTCAGCAGGAGAGTCAATTATAGCCCCTAGTTTGCAGTTGTCTGCAAACCTGGTCAGCCATAGTCCTCCTGTGCTTGCCTGTACCTCTGAGAAGTATATGCCAAACAGGAGGGTTCCTAGGACTGAACCCTGGGGAATGCCACTTGTAACCGGTTTAGAGTCGGACCTAGCTCCCGCAACTCTCACCATGTGGGTTCTGTCCGTGAGCCAGTTGGCAACCCATCTTGTGACGTAGGGGTTTATGTTCAGGCTGGTGAGCTTGTCTATAATACCAGAATGGGGAATGGTGTTGAAGGCCTTAGCGAGGTCTAGGTAGGCTGTGTGTACCACCTTTCCCTCATTTATAGCCTTGGTAACTGTCTCAGAGAAGTCCACCAGGTTTAGGAGGCATGATCTGCCCTTAACAAAGCCGAACTGGGTAGGGTCCAGTGTTTGGAGGTTCCCAATGTCTCTGTTAATGAGTTCCATAGCTTTGCAGACCAAACTAGTCAGGCTTATAGGGTGATAGTTTCTGGGGTCTGTTGTGGTTCCACCTTTTGGAGCAGAATAACCATTGCTGTGCACCACTCTCCTGTGGAGAGGCTGAGTTTGAACAATGTGTTTAGGTGAGGGGTTAGTTCGTCTTTGAGCTCATGTAGGACACAGCCTGGGACACCGTCCGGTCCCATTGATGCTGTGTTTTTGGCTTTGGAGAGGGCTGTTTTAACCTGAGTGTCTGTGATTTCAGGGACCCTACATTCTTCTGGTATGGTTATGGGCCCTTTTGGGGGTGAAGTTTGCGCTGAACCTGTCTGCCAGGATGTATCAGTTGGTTCAGTGTATTTTGCGCCATTCTGCATTAACTCCAAGCAGATCTGAACATTGCCACTTAGATTCTTGACATAGCTAAAGAATGCCTTGTGGTTATCTTTGGAGTCCTTGGCAATTTTTCTTTCAAAGCTCGCCTTGGATGATTTTATGAGGGATCGTAGTTTCTTGCCGATACTGATCAGGGGTGTCTTCCCTTTTTGGAATTTTACTCTTTTCTGTACTAGTTTCCTCCTCCTATTGTATAGCTTGTTTATGGCAGGAGTCCACCAGACTGGTTTCCTTTTCTTGGAGGAGTGAGTCTTGGTTTTGCTTGGGATGGCACGATCCATGCATTCTTGTAGGTGCCCGTAAAATGCATTAGTAAAGGATTTTGCAGCTTGGACAGCGTTATCCTTCAGCATTGGGGCTTTGAAACTTTCCACCTCGGTCTTAAATAAAGTGAAGTTTGCTTTTGAAAAGTTTTTCACGGTGGTTTCCTTGTCCGGAGGTGGGGGCAGAATGCGGATATCCAAAGTGATTTGTTTATTGTCAGATCTAACCAGAGAGGTTGAACTCCGGTGTGGAACACCGGTCGCCCATGTTGGTGATGACCAGGTCCAATATGTTGTCACCTCTGGTGGGAGTGTTGACCAGTTAAACCAGGGCATTTGAGTTTATAAATTCTAGGAAATGTTGGGCAAGGGAGTTAGTACTTGAGTAGTTTTCCCAGTTAATGTTTGGATAATTGAAATCACCCAATATTAGGGTGTTTGGTAGGACCTTTATGTTTCTCAGTGTTTCCAGAAACGCAGAATGGGGGTCCTGGGACATGGTGGGTGATCTGTAGCAAGCTACAATTTGAATTGCAGTTTTTCCCGTTGTTAGTTGCACGTGGATGATCCCTAAAGCATCGTGCTGTGCCACTAACCTGGAGGTGTGGGTATCCTTTATGAATATGGATACGCCCCTACCTTTTGTATTTCAGTTTGGGTTCTGTGGCTGAAATTTATGGTACGAGTTGTAGCCTGGTAGTGCTGTGGTGCTCTCTGGAGCCTTAAACCAGGTTTCTGTTACTGCACATATATCGATTTTCTCCATACTGAGGAGTGCCTCGAGTCCGTGCATTTTGAGGTTTAGACTTCTGGCATTGAGTAGTATTACCCTCAGTTTTTTGTTACTTGTGCTATTTATGGCGGTGGGTTTGTCTTTTGTGCCTTGCCTAAAAAAGGCACTATGGGGGTGGCAAGAGCCTTGGCCAGTATTCGAAAGCCTAAGGGTGACAGGTGCAAGCCACCTCTAGTGAAGCAGCGTGGCTTGTCGAGCATGTCATCCCAGGCGGACAGACACTGGATCCCCTTTGAATGATACCAGAAACTTAGCCAATTGTTGAAATCGAGAATTTTTTCTTTATACTGTGGTGTCATTCTTGGTGAGGGCGGGATGCTACTCAAGGTCAGGGTCATACCAGCCTGGGCTACGTGATCAGAGAGCTCTTCCATGTTTCTTTTCATGTAGTCCAGGGATGTACAGCTCAAGTCATTCACACCAACATGGACAATGACAGAGTCATATTTGTACTTGTTCTGGAGTGACCTGAGTGCTTGTATTGTGTGGCGGATCCTGGCACCCGACAGGCAGCTTAACAGTAACCTTCTTATTCAGCCTAGTGAGTGGGACGTCAGTGTGCCTGACTATAGAGTCACCTATTACTAGTATGTTGGGTATGTTATTTTGCCTTAAGGGCTGTGATTGCATGGCACACTGGTTTTGTGAAGTACGTGTTTCATGGTTTGTGTTGGGGGGTGGAGGTTGCTTGGTTGTTTGCTTTGGAGGTCTCTGTTGGTTTTACAGATTTTTATTTAGAGCCTCCGAGTATGTTGTTATGTATTTATGTGTGTTTTTTGCCAGTGCTCGTTTAATGGGTCTATGTGAGACTGGTGGTGTGATGCAAGTATTTCCCTTCTCCTCTTGACTGTCTGATCCAGTGTTTGGTTGAGAAAGTGCTTAGCATCCAGTTTGGCTGTATAATTGCATCTCTCACATATATTAGTGTTTGGTGGTAGGAGGAGAGGGTTGTCTGTGTACATGAGGCAGTTGTAACATTGCCTCAAAATGCCCAGATTCGCCAGTTGGACTGGAGAGTACACCTGAAACTGCCCTTTGGACATGCCTGGATAGGTGCAGTGAACTGTTTTACTGGATGGCTGGTAAGGTCGAATAGAGAACCTTTTCCTTCTGTACAGTACAGGAGGGTCTAGTGCTAGGGTTTATAAGTGCTTGCTATAAGTTTTGAGCAAGTGCCAGGCTGAGAAATGAATGGCTTGAGTGCTTAAGTTGAAAGTTTGTCTAGTTCCAAGGGAAAATTTGAAGAGGAGACTTTGTGGAGCCAGGAATAGTTTTACCCTAGCTAACTGGCGCTGCCCGGCGTGCAAAACTGGGCAAATGTGGTATTTATAGCATGGAAATGAAAGAGATAGAAATTAGCCCAAAATGGCCAATAAACTACTAATTTCTGGGCTGAAACCACTCCTCCAGGGACAGATAGGCTGCTCAAAGCTCCCCTCTCTCACGGGTGAACAGAGAAACTTTCTCCTATCCAAGTAAGGTATGGGCAAACACATAGATTTGTAACACAGCCCTGAATTCAGCACTAACCTGAAAACTGGACTATACTAGCTTAGAAAGGCGGGAAACAAGTATATATATATATATATATATATATATATATTTTTTTTTTTATTTATTTTTTTATTGTTTTGTTTTCAGAAAATAAAGCAGATGCAATAAAAAAACACTTTAAATGCACAGAAAAGGATACTTATTATTATATATCGCAGATCAGAGTTTTAGTCAATGCCCCTAGTAATAAAGTAGGAAGAAACACAAATACAGTAAAAGCAGATGAATAAAGTGCAATTTTTATACATACATATATATATAAAAAAACAGTTCCAGCAGTACTCAATCAGACAAGTTCTAACTGCACACTCCTGTTACTAGGGTGCAGGAGAACCTTCTCCAAAACAAGATGGCCTGGATCAGTGCTCAAGTTATACAAACAAAGCTAGATTCAGCAGACCTGAATCTGGTCTATGCTACAGCAACAAGCTGCACCAATTTCAGAAAGAAACAGTTCAAATAAGCAGGCACAATAAGCCTGTGACCAGAAATTCCCATCTCAGAAGGGCAGAATTCAGCCTCTCCTCCCACAAGAGTGCAGACCACAACCCTCTTAATGTAGAATAACTGGCCTGAAGCCCAAGTGCTTAAGCCAGAACTAATACACTTTTAGAATAGCAGACACTGGGCCTTCAATCAGCAATTCCCAGCTAGAAGGATGTAAGCTACCTGTCCTGCCACAACAGTGCAGACCACAAACCTTCTTAATGTAAAACAGCCTGTATGAAGCCCTAGTGCTTAACCCAAAAGACTTAGAGTAACAGTTAAAATTTAATCAGGCTACTACCAAGCAGTAATAAATAAAATTGAGTATGTTTAAGAAAAGAACCACAAATATGAACGAACCAAACCAGTAAAGCACCCGAAATCCAAGGCAGTCAAACAAGCAGATCAATGTAGTAGTGTTAATAAATATGGTTTAATATTCCAACTCCAAAATGCAGTAAAATGGGCTCAACAACCCAATCACAATCAATGTTAAGCATGCTTTCACCTCATATAATACAAAGCTTCATCAGAACTAAGAATAAAATCCAGCAGGTGTGTTAAATACTGTCTTACTTAAACAGTTGTTTCTTAAAGAACCCATCACTCCCCTTAAATAACATGTTTCAATATATATGTGTTCAAAATTCATGCAACATTCAAGGTGCTTTTAAATAATTAATTCAACATTACCATAATTTATAAATTGTTTCTGGTTATCCTAAATAAATATATCTATACATATATATTGTTATCAAGTTAAAATAATGAATTTATTTTTTTATTTATTAATTTATTTATTTAGGATAACCAGGAACAATTTATAAATTATGGTAGTGTTGAATTAATTATTTAAAAGCACCTTGAAAGTTGTATGAATTTTGAACACATATATATTGAAACATGTTATTTAAGGGGAGCAATGGGTTCTTTAAGAACCAACTGTTTAAGTAAGAGAGTATTTAACACACCTGATAGATTTTATTCTTAGTTCTGATGAAGCTTTGTATTATACGAGGTGAAAGCGAGCTTAACATTGATTGTGATTGGGTTGTTGAGCCCATTTTACTGCATTTTGGAGTTGGAATATTAAACTATATTTATTAACACTACTACGTTGATCTGCTTGTTTGACTGCCTTGGATTTTGGTGCTTTACTACTTTTAAGAAAAGCAAAATAAAGTAGGAGGAAACACAAATATAGCAAAAGCAGATGAATAAAATGCACATTTTTTTAAGTGCAAGGACAGAGGAAGGAAGAACCTAAGTGGGTTGGCTTTCTCAAATCTTCTGTCTGTATTAAGTAGAGTGAACACTAGACTCAGAATATGATCTCACTGTACTCGGTTAAGTGAGCAAATGAGATGGATCCAGGAGGAGTGTTCTAATACAGACTTACAGGAGGGATGGGCAATTCCAGAGCCGCCAACACAGGAACAGGGAAGGTGGGTGGGGAACTAACTGCAGAGAGTCACAGCACACTGTTCAATTAAACACAATTAGGAAACAGAAAAAATGAAAATACAGTACTTTTAAAACTGCAAGTTTGTACTTAACAGAAGACTAAAATACACTACTGCAAGTTTTACTTAACTTCAGCTTCAAATGCAGATGTCTGTAGCCAAGCAAGTCTCTCAGAAGTTGAGCATAAAATGATTTCTCAAACTTTGTGGCTAACACGTAAAGTACAGAGGAATCCCTCTAGGATATTAAATATCAGATAACAAAGAAGTGATAACACCACCCCCTCTTATAGCAGAGAGACACACAGCACATTGTCCAAATGAAACACACAATTAGGAAACAGAAAAAAAAATGAAAATACAGTACTTTTAAAACTGCAAATTTGTACTTAACAGAAGACTAAAATACACTACTGCAGGTTTTACTTAACTTCAGCTTCTAATGCAGATGTTTGTAGCCAAGCAAGTCTCTCAGAAGTTGAGCATAAAATGATTTCTCAAACTTTGTGGCTAGCACTTAAAGTACAGAGGAATCCCTCTAGGCTATTGAATATCAGATAACAAAGAAGTGATAACACCACCCCCTCTTATAGCAGAGAGAGACACGGCACTCTGTGCAATGAAACACACAATCAGGAAACAGAAAAATGAAAATACAGTTCTTTTAAAACTGCAATTTTGTACTTAACAGAAGACAAAAATACGCTACTGCAAGTTTCACTTAACTTCAGCTTCTAATGCAGATGTCTGTAGCCAAGCAAGTCTCTCAGAAGTTGAGCATAAAAAAAAATTATATATATATATATATATATATATATATATAAAATATGTAAAGTCAACAAACTTGCAACAAAAAATAAAATGAATAGTCAAATCAACAGTACAGAAAAATGACTCAAAAATCAGGGAAAACTACAAATAAGCAAACCTAACACGCAACCTACTAGTATTAAAATAAACTCAAAATTGGCGTTTTTTGCAAAGGGCAAGCCCCATGAAGGGACTGTGTCCTCCATACTCCCCTACTTTATGTATACCAACACCAAAATTGCAGTACACTGGGGAAAGGATGCATTTCCTCACACCTCTCCACCCATGATAGTATGAAACAGTACTCTAAACAAAGCTGTACAAACATAAGATCACTCAAAGAAACAGTTACTCAAATTCACACACAAAAAAGCTAGTTGGCTAAAGTGATTATTGACCTTTATGGTGACACTTGTTCATGCAAGTGTGTGTGTGTGGGTATATATGTATATATATATATATATATATATATATATATATATTTATAGGTGTTGCAGCGGTAGCATTGTTGCCTCACAAGAGGTTCTCCCATTCGATTCTCGGCTGAACCACCTTCTGTGTGGAGTCTGCATGTCCTCCCTGCAGTCAAGTGGCATTCGAAAGACATGCGTAGAATGGGTGTGCCTTCGCTGAAGGTTGGGTGTTGAGCTAGCACCTCGGCACCCGTAAAAAATTCTACTGCCAATCATTAGCGAACTGGAGTTCCTCTGTGGTGACCCTAACCGGGAAAAGCCGAAAGAAGAAGAAGTGTATATATATATATATATATATATATATATATATATATATATATGGATCTATATCATATGGTTGTAAGACCATATGATTGAAACCGAAAAGATCGAATCTCTCAAAGTCAAACCAGCTTCTCCTCAGGAAACTGACAACATGAATAACAGTATTTTTGCTGGGGACAAGTCTCTCCTCTGCATCCGTCATATCCCCTGCATATTTTATACCCACACACACACACACACACATATATATATATATATATATATATATATATATATATATATATATATATATATATACACTCTGAGTTTGCTCATTACTGGGGAAAAGGGAATACATCCAACCCCAAAAAATACCAGCTTTAGGAGAACCCAGTTTGACATTTTGAGAGACTATCTTTTCAGTTTTGATTATATGGCTAATATACATATACACACACACACACACACACACACACATATATATATATATATATATATATATATATATATATATATATATATATATATATATATATATATATATATATATATATATATATATATAAAGAGAGAGACAGTGGGAGGGAGGAAAGGAATAGAGAAACCCACTATAGTGTATAGCTAGGCAAACAGGGC
This sequence comes from Protopterus annectens, assembly GCF_019279795.1. Classification (NCBI taxonomy): domain Eukaryota; kingdom Metazoa; phylum Chordata; order Ceratodontiformes; family Protopteridae; genus Protopterus; species Protopterus annectens. The sequence goes on from NC_056743.1 coordinate 1,023,705,383, forward strand.
AAAGAAGATTGTATTCACAAACTCATATGTACACATTATGTGTGTACATATGTGTATATATGTATGTATGCAAGTATGTGTTAGATTGAGGATATTCTTAGAATAGTGAGTTCACTATAGTACATTAAGGTAGAATAATAGGCATAGAGTCAGACTTATGTTTTCATGTATACATTCAGTTTCAGGGAAAGACAGTTCAGTAGAAAGGAAAAGATAATCTTGCTGGCTAAGCATGAGATATGCAGAAATAATAGTTTTCAGGGAGAGCTACTGAATGTTCCTTTCTCAAGGGAAAGATGTATGTACTCGCAATTGAATGCTAGATAAAGAATAGTCTGTGAGGCACTTGCAAGACAAGGCTTGGAAGCCAAGGCTAAAGAGGCATGTAAAACATCACAGGGTTTTGGTATTATTGGGATATATTACAGATACGGTCAGTGAAGTTAGTTAGTTTTGACTGATGAAAAAATCTTTGCAGTACAGACCCTCAAGCCTGAGTACCGAAGTCAGGTCAAATATCCATACTATTCAGGAGGAAGAGACTGTTTCAGTTGATATTATTCAGGAGAATCAAAATATATGTGCAGAAACTTTGGATAAATTTATCAGCACTGTTCCGTTATCCAGCATTCCAGAATTTCTACAGACTGTTATTGGAATAAGTATTTGGATATTAACATCTAATAAACCATTCTAAACCGAATTACAGCATATGCAGAATTCATTCTGAAACATGCAAAATGACTTGACCCATAAAGGAGAGACTGGCACCTGTTCAGCATAAGTTTGGGTAATTAACAAATAAAGACATTCACGCCAGTTAATTCCAGTACACTACAGTCTTAGCAATTCTTTCAGTGTGTGTGTGTGTGTGTGTGTGTGTGTGTGTGTGTGTATATATATATATATATATATATATATATATATATATATATATATAATCATACAGGAGGAAATCCATTGGAAACCAGACTAGAAGGCCTTGATAAATAAAAAATTACTATTCTTGAGTATTATGAGAAAAGTGCACAGAATGGATGCAGTGGATACAATCTGGGTCCAATGAAACTTTATAAATGGTAGGGTGTGTGAAGCTTATGAAAAAGGAGAGGGTGAAGAAAAAGGCTATCGGTGGAAAAAAGTATGGGAGAATATTTAGGAGAAAGATGAGGAGAAATTATTTTATAAAATGGGTGAGAGACCCTCAGTACCTCTGCTTGATGGTAGAAGGTGCTGACGAGCCTTTTTATTCTGTTTTAAGTACTTTAATGTTTTAACTCACACTTAATCTTTCCAAACGTGTACCATGCCCTCTTGAATGCATCTGTGGATTCCCTCTATATTATCCTTCCAGTAGTCCAGGCCATGGGTTTATGACCCTCTCTGTGATGAACTACTTTTGGAGGTCCAGAGAATAATTGGTATATACATCCCACCACTCCCCATAAGTGCACACAGACATGCACACTCAAACGCAGAGCCAAGAGTAAAGAAGAAAAACGAGAGGCATTGATGAACTGCACAGGATATATATGCAGTCTGATGGGTTTTAGAGTCATCCTAGCATCTCCATTATCAACAGCATAACATATTTGCATTACTATAGGAAGGTGGATGAGTCTTCATTTGCAGAGGCTATTAGCATGAAGATAACTTCTGAAAGTGAAGGAGAAAAATAAATGGGTTAGGATACATTATAAAGTTTAAAAGTACAACCTCCTCTCTCTTAACCATACACAGTCTCTCTCACACACTGTCAACAGACCAGTCTTTTGTGAATCCACTAGAGATGTGCAATTTACTTTGTTTTATTCTTAGATGCAGTCTGTGGGCATCACTGCTGTTTCATAAAAGTTCCCCTACGATACAAGTACAGAATAAAACAGATAACAGAATTTGTGAATCATCATGTGCTTAGAATTTGCAGAAATTATTCTAACATGTTTAGCATTTCCCTTAGGGGCTTTGCATATGGAGTTGAAACTTCATTGTAACTGAGAGTATCCACATTGTTTGTTTTTGATTTCTCTACAAGCAATGCCCAGTGTCAGTATTCCACATACTCATTACTAAATAATTTTGTGAATAGAGGAAATCCTGCATGCATCTTACTCATATGTACATGCTTCACAGAGGACAGGGACATAAAAATAATTGTGTGTGTGTGTGTGTGTGTGTGTGTGTGTGTGTGTGTGTGTGTGTGTGTATATGTATATGTGTATATATATGTGTATATATATATATATATATATATATATATATATATATATATATATATATATAGAGAGAGAGAGAGAGAGAGAGCATATGATATTTTTAAGCCCATAACCACAGTCAGCCTTTCTGTTGTGTGTGATTATATACTAAAGCATGAAATACTGCTTAAAACATGTCAACACTGTGGAGTAGAGGGATGAAACCCTGACTATACTGCATGTGACCTGAGTCTGATTACTGTCTCTGGTACCTGTAGGAGCTAGTCTAGCGAGGAAGAGGTGGATAGGAATGAGCAGCCATTGATGGTTTTCCTACCCTGGAGGGAGAGAGGCTTGGGTTTGCCATACAGGTGACACTTAGCAGGAGCACTAGCTGTAGATGTTTACATAGTGGATTTCTAAGTCAGCTGAGCCTGTGGAAAATGGTTTGCAGAGGCATGCCTCCCATAGAAGGCAGTTATTGTGGACTATGTGGAGCTGATCCCAGGTTGAAGGGGAATATAGACGGATGTCCCGCTTCCTCCCATCTGACTCTTGCCAAGAAATTGAAGGGCTGATAGGAATTCCTAGGCAGAAACAAATGGGATGTAGGGCACTCACATAGTCCAGGAATAACCATCTCCTATTCTGATGGAAAGAATAGGCCAACTGGGTGAAGGTATGGAAGCCTTCGTACAAGATCCCAAGAGGAACTTAAAAAAAACAAAACAAATAGTATCAGTATGAGAACCGAGACTAATTCTCCAAGCTTTCAGGCTTTAGCAGTATTAGAAGGATGAGAATCGTGAAACTAAATTTAATTGTCAGAAGCACCAATATTTCCACAAGAGGAATTTTAGCAATTTGTCTACAGTATCAGGGTTCAAAACCACACAGTTTTGCTGGTATTTGTAACACACTGTTAAGCATGCACAAGAATAGCAAATGAAATATCAACAGTCTCAGTCACACCCTCACTGCATCAAAAGCTCTCTCTTGGCCTGATCGGCATATGAAAAATCTGGTTACAGAACCACATCTTGGCCATTCAACTTCTATCTCTGGATTTGTTGAACTGCTGTGGTCCCTCTCAGCAATTACAGATAAAATCACTTAGGCTAGCACATCTAGCAGACATTCTCTCTCTGATACCCTCCCTGTGGGAGGAATAAACACACCTTGTTGAAGTTTCCAGTAGTTTATTCAGTTAAGCCTGTAGATGGATGAGTGTCCTTGTTCTACTACATTACATTCAAGAAGTCAGTTATTTAAAGGAAGTTACAGACAATGGTGGAACAGTCACATTCTGGTGTCAAGAAACAACCAGTAAAGCACTGACGTGATTTTCCAGACTTTGAAGGTTTCCACTTCCACATCCTGGATGAGCCCACTATGGGTCCACTCAAAGGAAACAAAAATGTGATCCTTGAAAAAACTGAGTTAAGCTGGCAGATCAGGCTGGACACCCACCACCAGGGTCTAACCTCAGGTATTTCCATTAAAAGTGTGCTTGCACTCAGGAAGCTAAACCATAAATCATACAGCTAAAACACCTATCCCAGGATTTGGACATAAACTGTTAAATAACCCCAATTGCTGCTGTTAATATGAAAATGTCAATCAAGTAATTACATTTATAAATCACTGCATCTACATTAGCATGGTTTATCCGGTGAACCAGTAACCTGGAAAACAAGCCACATTTTTTTGTGATCTCTGGATATGTACAAATCTAAAAAGTGTTTGTTTTTTTAGTCATGATGTGCACAAACTTAACCATCAACTGTCAGTTATCTGAAATGTGTTTTTTGTTTTCACTACTGATTTGGGAATTGGACCTTCCTTTTGGTGCTAAGAGTGAGAAAAGTTAGCCATACTCTAGCCTCCCAGTTTGATTGATGGCCCCTCCTATGCTGATTACATTAATCTTTTCCATCATCTAACCCCACACTGAGCCCCATGGCACCACCTCCTCTCTCAGGAGATTGGTTAACTGCCCTTTCACCTGATCCTCGCCATTTCAACCCTTTATCAAGCCAGGCACGGAACTCTCTAACCCTCTATTGCACTAACTTTACCACCTGAAGCATGGAGAGAGGAAGTATCTGGGCAAAAGCAGCCTGACTTCACCACCTGGAACCTGGAGAGGGGAAGAATCTGAACAGAAGAGCCCTCAGTAACTCGTAGACTTAGGAAGAAGCTTGACAGTGAAGACCCCAGACTGGAATACCATAAAACCATGCTCTAGGACCAAGAGCATTCCACCTCTCACTGCAGCTACCCCACAGCAACCAGGCATAGATACTGTAGCTACTGGGTCTGCATTTAAAAAAAATTCTATAATCTGCATTACAATAAAAAATGTTCTTTCAGGGCACCACTCCACAATGCTATATTCTTTACACCATAGGCACAATTTGCCAATGTTCAAAGAAGATCTGAGATGCTTATGTTTATTACAAGTGTTTGTATACTCTCCAGTTCACCACTTGTTGGATTTTTATTCCATGGGCACAGAAAGCCTACACAAAAGGTTCTGAGATCTCAAATGTTACGTGTGCAGATCCATGAGCTCTGTAAACAGTGAGCACTGTGACGTGTTTTCCACTGTATGCATGTACAGTTCAAGAATGGGAATCAACTAGTATAGCTTTAAGTGACTACCTCCCCTGCATATAAAAAGGTCTGTATTCATCAAGAAGAAGAATGGGGACTGGTCTCATTAATCATGTATATGAGCCTCTTATAAGCAGGCACTGTAAACATTTTTGTTATACAAGAGAATATTTGCCGCGGTGGTGCAGCGGTAGCATTGTTGCCTCACAGCAAGAGGTTCTCCTGTTCGATTCTCGGCTGGAGTGTGGGGAGTGCCTTCTGTGTGGAGTCTGCATGTCCTCCCCGCAGTTGGATGGGTGTTCGAAAGACATGCGCAAATGGGCGTGCCTTCGTTGAAGGTCAAGCTGGCACCTCAGCGTACATAAAAATCTACTGCCAATAATTAGCGGACCGGAGTTACGCTGTGGCGACCCCTAACCGGGAAAAAGCCGAAATACAAACAAGAACAACATTATATGTTAGGAGATAATGAGCCCTGTAAAAGTGGGTACAGCCTCTCACATTACATGTGACAGACTGGAAAAGTTCAATAATAAAAGTTTTCATACTTGGCTGTGAGGAATATGAGCTTCACTTATGCAGACATAGCCTCGCATTTTACATGCGTTACAATACAGACTAAAAGTCTGGTGATAGCTTTCTAAATTCAGGCATTTTCAATAATCAAAGTGTAAACCACTCTGTTAGATGGACCTGATGAAGTTCAGGTGAAAGTGTTTTCTTAAATATAGTTCTGTAGTTTCAGCTCATAGTGTGTTGTCATGTTTTGTTTGATAGAAGTTAAAAATAAAAATAAAATCTTTAAACTAAGAATGAGGTTAAACAGGCTGAGCTGATTAACCCTCTCAATTTTTTTCAGGAATATTCAAATATGGGACTAACATCTAAGCTTTGGGATTGTTTGCTCATTTTTCTATTTTCCAGATTTTCCTCCAATTAGCTCCCATGAACCCTCCCACCATTGTCTGTAACTGCCTTTAAATAACTGACCTGCTGAATGTAGTGTATTAGAACAAGAACACTCATCCTTCTACCTGCTTAACTGAATAAACTACTGGAAACTTCAACAAGATGCCTTTATTCCTCCCACAGGGAGGGTATTAGAGAGAGTGTCTACTAGATCTAACTTAATTGACTTTATCTGGACTAATCCTTTATACTCTGTATTGTGTTAGTTCTGTCACCCTCTGGGTCACAGGTGGGATACCAGACTTCACTCAAGCACTCTGGATTACCTGTTCTCAGCAATTACAGGGTATAAAATCCCCTAGATTGCTGCTTTGCCACCTGATAAGCGCCATGAGTTGCACCTTGCTCAAGCACAGGGATACCACTCAGCTGACAGACAATTCCCAACTCCATCAGAATTCCAAAGTAGCACTATGAAAATGTTATCTGTATACAGCTCATTTTCCAATGTGTCCACCCTGACTGACAAAGCCAGATTATTTTTAATGAACTTTGCAGCAATTTGACTATTCGTTGCCCCCCTCCACCTTGGGTTTAGCCCCTATAGTCAGATTTGTTTCTCATATGCTTTACAGATGTTCTCTGCAGCCTTAGTATGCCAGTTCTATGGTCCAGGAATAACTTCAATAATTACGATTTTATCTCGATCTTTGTTAACAAGTAATATTACTGCCTTCCAAATGAGTTCAGACAATACTCTGCATATGAAACATGCCATAAGTTGTGGTTTACTATCAAAATTCAACTTTTCATTAAAGTAGCTTTAAGGAGCCAATTCAATACAAATGTATTGAAGTCCTGACTACAGTCTAGACAACCCAAGATCAATTAGAATTTTGGGAACAGGAATAGCTGGGGTTGGAAAGGAGTGGCATTTTGTCAGCTCTTCCTGGGAGGGAGGGGTGGTATTCCTGCCTTGTGATAAGGTACCCCATACACACACAAACACACTAATGGGAAACTGCTGTAATTCTTTGCCCCCTCCACCTCCAGCTTGGGTTTAGCCCCTATAGTCAGAATTGTTACTCATATGCTTTACAGATGTCAGAAAAGCCTTCCTTTGCAGTTATATATTCTCTGCAACCTTAGTGTGTCAGTTCTGTGGTCCAGGAATAACTTCAATAATTGCGATTTTATCTCAGTCTTTGTTAACAAGCAATATTACTGCCTTCCAAATGAGTTCAGACAATACTCTGCATATGAAACATGCCATAAGTTGTGGTTTACTATCAAAATTAAACTTTTCATTAAAGTAGCTTTAAGGAGCCAATTCAATACAAATGTATTAAAGTCCTGACTACAGTCTAGACAACCCAAGATCAATTAGAATTTTGGGAACAGGAGTAGCTGGGGCTGGAAAGGAGTAGCATTTTGTTAGCTGTTTCTGGGAGGGAGGGGTGGTATTCCTGCCTTGTGATAAGGCACCCCATACACACACAAACACACTAATGGGAAACTGCTGTAACTACTCAGCATGATGCCATTAAATTTCAGCATTAGACGGTAGAGCTGGAGTTAACTAATGCTATGAGTGGTGGTGTGCGTGTCCAGTGGCGGATTTAGGCATCGGCGCAGGGGCGCACGCCGCCCCCTTTTTAAAGCTGTTTGGAACTCAATTAAAAAATGCACTGTCTGCACTATTTTAATAATATATTTTAAAAAAACTTCTTAACACCGCACGGTAGTGTCTTCTCCTTTAAGGAGAACCATGCGTGCGCTACACACACGCCACCACGGAAGTGAACATGTTGAATTTTAAAAAAACTTCTTAACACCGCACGGCAGTGTCTTCTCCTTTAAGGAGAACCATGCGTACGCTACACACACGCCACCAAGGAAGTGAACATGTTCAACAGTTGGGAGCTGAATTTAAGCTATCCGTTCCGCCGGTATATCCTGCTGCAGCCTGAGTGAGGCGATTAATTAACGAAGTTTTATTTTTCTCCATATGACAGCAGTGCATTTCTTTGACTTATGTTTGAAACTGCACCTGTCCATTTGGTACCTACAAAATAATATGTTTGTGGAAGTTGATTCGTATAGCCACAAGGCATATGAAGAAATAAGGAGACTGGTAAGGTGGCACTGGCCACGGTTTTGGTTTGGGTATTTCTAGATGTCTTTATGTTGAACTTCAGCAAATGCGATAAATGTGAGGAAAAGAAAGAGCAGTCATTGCTGCCTGCATTAAAAGGTAATTTCTATCTGGAAAGGCTTTATTTAGCTAGTGTATGACAATGACAGGTGTGTCAGCAATGCTAAATAGTAGTTAAAAAAGCTCCTTGTGTCTCCAGCCTAACCATTTACAGACTTCTGAAGTGGTTTATCTTCAGATGCCAACAGCTGCCCACTGAGAGTTATAATTAAAATCAGTGCAACTCTTTATGTTTAGCAATAAAACCCATTAAACAGTGTTTACTTATATACAGCTAATGTTGATTTGTATAGGCTTATGAGCCATCAGGTTTATTGACTGACAGAATGACATTTTAAAACTTCTTCCATCAGAAGATTATTTATTCTTCAAAGCTGCAGTATCACTCAGTTTAAAGATTAAAGGTGAGCAAATGTTTCATACCAGTGAAAGACAGTAAAGTATGAACAACTTTACCTTTTGTCTTTACTGATGTTAATAGTTTAAATTGGGTTTTTGAATCACATTCTTAATCAACTGGATTTTAATCGTTTTTCCAATATACTTTTAAATGCATAATTTAGTTTCAAATTTTGTTTGGTCAGAATTCAAATAGTAGTCCAGTCAGATGATAATATTTTTACTGTTGTTCCAGTCAGATCAATGCCTACTCCTCACGCACAAAACCGTTAAGTGTGTTGTTTTATACATAGTTACATTGGGTTTTTGAATCACATTCACACACATATAATATGCAGGGGGTGTAGGAGGCTTCAGGGGGGTTGCTCCCATGCAGAATCATAGATTTTTGTTGTTTTGTGTCATTTGACTTTTTAGAAAGTTGATCATATGATCTTGACCATATGAAGTTCAACTTTCTGAAAAGTAAATGTTCTGACATAGATCCATGTGTGTTCATAGGGTTATAGGTAGGTACTAGGCTATCGGCCCAAGGGCCTAAGTAAGCCTAGCTAACAAGGTTCCCTGGCTTACACCACCCAAGAAAGTTATTTTCCTGTGCAAGTGTCGAGCGGAGACACAGAAGTGATCCTCGGGTGTATTTCCTATTTCCCATCCACTCATCAAGATTTTTCTTGAAGAGTGCTAATGGCCTTGCAGACCAGGCTCGTCAAGCTAATAGGGCAATAGTTCCCAGGATCAGTGGTGGCTCCCCCTTTGTGGAGTGGGCACATAGCCTGATGTGAGGCTATGTCTGAACATGGTGCTTAGGTGGGTAGCCAGTTCATTCTGAAGTTCATGTAAAATGCAGCCTGGGATGTTGTCTGGTCCCATGGATGCTGTGTTTTTGGCTTTAGAGATTGCAGCTTTTACCCACGTAGTTGTGATTACAGGGACTCTGCATTCTTCCTGTATAGATAAGGGCCCTTTAGGGGGTGAGAGGGTGGTAAAGTTAGCACTGAACCTTTCTTCCAGGATGTTGGCAATATCAGTTGGTTCTGTAATTTTCATGCTGAAGTGCTGTAACCCAGAGCAGATCTGGGTGTTGCCATTGAGATTCTTTACATAGCTGTAGAATGCTTTGTTGTCATCCTTAGAATCAGTGGCAATTTTGTTTTCGTAGCTAGCTTTGTAGGATCTTATAAGGGATCTCAGCTTCTTACTGAGGCTAACCAGGGAGCTCCTCCACTCATGGGATTTCACTCTTTTGCAACAGTTTCTTCCTTCTGTTGTACAGTTTGTTTATGGCAGGGGGCCACCAGATTGGCTTCCTTTTTTTGGAGGATAGTGTCTTGGTTCTGTTTGGGATAGCAAGATCCATGCACTCGTGTAAGTGCTTATAGAGTGCATTTGTGTAGGATTCAGCAGTTGTAACTGTATTGTCCATCTGCATGGGTGTCATGAAGTTCACCACTTCTGTCTTAAGAAGCATGAAGTTTGTTTTGGAGAAATTCTTTACCATGCTTTTCTTAATGGGGGGTGGGGGCGGGATGTGGATATCTAGGGTGATTAGCTTATGGTCATATCGGACCAACGAGGAGTTGACTTCAGGTGTGGAACACTGGTCACTCATATTGGTAATGACTAGGTCTAGGGTATTGTTGTCCCTGGTGGGGGTGTGGATAAGTTGATTCAGGGCATTGGAATTTAAGGATTCCAGAAAGCGTTGAGCGAAGGAGTTGGTACATGAGTAGTTTTCCCAGTTAATGGTGGGATAGTTGAAATCACCCATTATTAAGGTGTTTGGTTGAACCCTAATATTTTCCAGAACATCAAGAAAAGAGGAGTAGGATTCCTGGGGCATGGTGGGGGATCTGTAGCAAGCTACAATTCGGATTGCAGTTTTGCCCAGAGTTAGTTGCACTTGGATAACCTCGGGTCCATTATGCTGAGCAACTAGCCTGGAGGTGTGGATATCCTTAATGAATATGGACACACCTCCACCTTTGGTGTTACGGTTCAGGTTACATGGCCGAAAAGTGTGGTATGAGTTATAGCCTGGTAGTGCAGGGGTGCTCTCTGGAGCCTTGAACCAGGTCTCAGTCACTGCACAAATATCGATGTTCTCCATTTTAAGGAGTGTCTCGAGTGAGTGCATTTTGAGATTTAGACTTCTAGCATTGAGTAGCATTACCCTCAGTTTTTGCTTGCCTGTTCCTGTTATGGTGGTGAATTTGTCATTTGAACCCTGCCTAAAAAGGCACTATAGGGGTGACAAGAGCAATAGCCAGTATCCGTTTTTAACATACCTCCCAACTGACCAGATTTTTTGCCACATATTTTTGGCTAATTCCTCATAAAATTTGTGGTTTTCTGGAAATTCACAGAGGACTGAAGTCACTAAATAATGACGTATGAGTTTCAGCCTTCATATCCTTCAAAAAATGCATGCTAACACAAATCCAGTTATTCTAGCAACTTTCTAAGTTAAAACGAAAAATATTTAAAATCTATCCCTATTTTTGGGCCATTGTATCTCTATTATTTTAGGCTTTGTCCAGATTTCTTGTACTAAGAGGTTGAGAGGTATGGAGATATGGTATGTAATGCCCTAGTTGGGGAGGGGCAGATTAGTCAATTAACTTGATCAGGCTTGACCCTATAACTTGGTTACAGGAAACAAGAGCCTGAATCCTCTAGACTAACTACCAGAATGCTGACAGAATTGTGAGTTTGAGTTTCAATACATTTTCAGGGAGTGTGTTTCAGTGCATTTTCAAGGGATTATGAGTGAATTTCACTACATTTTCATGGAACTGTGAATTTCAAGGAAAGAGAAATTTACTGCTGCTCATGTTAAGTCTGTTTTCAATATGCAACTAACTGTTTTGTTTAGCGAATGGCAGTCACTGTGCTGTAAAATTTGAAAGCAGTGTTAGTAGTGCAATTGCATTTGGTACAGAAGGCTGTGGATTCTACTCCCACACCATGTGGATGGAGTGCTGATTATTTGGTGCATTTTCAGGGGGGATAGGGGTTCTGCACTCCTGAGTGTGTCCTCCTTTGTATGAGATGCATACTTGTCGGTTTGTCAGTCCTATATTATTATATTACCAGCTTACCAATTTTTTTTCTTAATGTTACATTGGCAATTAATTCTTCAAGGGCAACAGGCACTGTATTTGTAGATGAAGCACTGAAGTGTAAAGTTGTTTGCCAGTAGCAACCTCTTCTTTTACTTCTGCAGAGATTGTACTTATCGACTGATATTGGTGGATTGTGATGACAGATGTCTGAGTGGCCTTTTATTGTTGAAAAATTTTGAAATGGGTAGTTTTGTCATTATTGGTTCATACGTTTTGTTTCATTGCTTACTAGAATGTTCAAAACTTCAGATTTAAACCACATTCTAACAAGTGTGCTGTATTATGCAAGGAATATAATTTAATACAATCAGGACGGTGAATCAAAGAACACAAACATGTATGTATGGCTGTAAAAATGTGTGTAAGGAGCCTTTGGCTTGAAAACGGCCCAAAGGTAAACTTAATCCTCCACTGCATTTTCTTTGAATGTGGTTTTATGCCACTGCAATGAATGTGGCTTTCAAGGGCAGATAGGTTTTCTGCTCATGCTGTCTGTTTCACTGTCAGACTGTGTTGTTTGGTTTGCAAATGGCTATTAGTGTTTGTGCTATTTTATTTCAATATCTGTAATCATTGTAGAAGTAAATAAAAAAGCAAGTAAAGTAAAATTGCAATGTGTGTAAGGAATCCAACTTCCAAATTCTGTACTAGTCCTTCAGTGATAATTATTGTATTTACACATACCCATGTAGCAATGCGGCTTTCTTTAGTAACTGCCATATACATAATCACTTGGTCTGAAACTGTGTGCCTTCTGCTGTGTAATCTTATACTACAAAAGTCCTTTGCTTAAGGGCCTCTAGCTCACAGGGACTTTCTAGTTAACGTGAAATGAATGAATAAAAATAAGGATACATAAGAGGATATGCTATTTTTAGAAAAGTGTGCAGAGAAGTACATTAATTATGTGTTTGAGACTAACATATGACCCACCACAGCTTGGAGTCCTTGGAGACATGGAAGCATTAGCAGCATGTCAGGCAAATATATTAATGTGACTAAATGACATCTGAGACTAGAGGTAATCCAGAAAGCTCAAATCAGGTCTGGTATCCCACCTGTGACCCAGTGGAGAGAGGACTAACAAGAAACAGAGACCAAAGGATTAGTCCAGATAAAAATCACTTTAGCTAGCAGATCTGGGGGACTCCTTATCTGATACCCTCCCTGTGGGAGGAATAGAGACACCTTCTTGGACTTTCAAGTAGTTTATTCAGTTAAGCAAGTAGATGGATGAGTGCTCTTGTTCTAATACATTACATTCAACAGGTCAGTTATTTAAAGGCAGTTACAGCCAATGGTGTGAGGGTCCAGGGGAGATGACTGGAACAAAATCTACTGAGACATGGTTTAAAGCCACGGAGAGCACACCAACAGTGCAAGGTTATGTCTTCCACACATTTAGGTCAGCTACTTGACAGGCAGGGACTAAAGGCTGAGGTGTCTCTATCTACATCCAAATAAATATACTTCAAGGCTGGTCAAACAGGACAATGCATGTGAGATGCTCCATGTTCACATCACCATAGGTAAAATCCAGTACCACTTCCTTGCAAGCTATAGGTCCCCTTCCATGACCCAAGAAACCCATACCTTGTATTTAAACTTATTAGAAACACCAACCATCCAACCGAATACCATTTTCATGGGTGACTGTAATTACCCCACTATTAACTGGGAATCCTACATGACACCAAACGTACATGCACAGAAATTCCTGGATTTTGTAAACACAAACTCCCTGAACCAGATAGTCAATACACCAACCAGGGGTGCAACCATACTGGATCTGGTCCTCGCTAATATGGGAAACTGCTGCATACCCCCTACTGTAATGCCTTTCCTGGTAAGGTTAGACTACAAAATACTCTCCTTTGAAGTAACAATAAACCGGGACCCCCAGCTCAACCGGGAATGTTCAGGAACTATTCTAAGGCTAACTTCCTGTTATTAAGTGAGAACCTGGCAAGATTTCAAGCCCCTGTAAACCCTGAGAACACTTCTGCCTATACAGAACTGTTCACGGAAACCCTGTACAAGCAGGTTAATAGCTGCACAGAAGCAGCTGTACCTACCAGGAAGAAGTACAGAACTAACTCAAAACACAAGCCACCCTGGTGGAATCACAAAATCAATAGGCTGTATAACAGGAGGAAGAAAATCATGGCAAAGATTAAGAGGTGCAGCACCCAGTAGGATAAAAGCACTCTTGTCAAACTAAACAAACAACTCAGAGGACAAATAAAGTCTACCAAAGCCAAAGTTGAGGTACGTTTGTCCACCCAGGCCAAGTATAACCACAAAACATTCTTTAGCTATGTCCGCAACCTCAAAGGCAATACACACTTGTGTGCAGAGCTCGTTGTGAATGTAGCACCTATACTGAGCCAGAAGATATAGCAAACCTCCTGGCTGATAAATTCATCTCCAACTTTATCCCTCTCTCCCCTTCAACCTTCCTCAGGAAATATTATTAAATATAACTCCCCCTACTATCACTAGGGAACACGTCCTTAATGCTCTGTCTAACACCAAGAACACTGCATCAATGGGCCCAGACAATATTCCAGGATGCCTTTGAAATAGCATGAAACATAACCTATCAGGGCCTCTGGAATTACTATTTAACTGTAGCCTCCAAACAGGCTTAGTGCTTCAGAAAGGCAACAGTCATCCCTCTGCACAGAGGTGGGCCATCTACAGACCTGGGAAACTACAGACCCACAAGTCTCACTAGTCTTGTATGTAAAGCCATGTAAAGAATTATCATGGGGATGATCAATAGAGATATAGTAAACCTCCAGACACTACACCCAACCCAGTTTGGTTCTGTCAAGGCCAGATCATGCCTACTTAACCTAGCGGACTTCTTTGAGAAGGTCACCAAAGCAATGGATGAGGGCAAAATCATTCACACTGCCTAGCTTGACCTGGTCAAGGCATTTGGCAAAATACCCTCTCGTGCATTGTTGACAAACTCAAGAGGTTAGGTACAATCCCACATGTCATCTGGTGGATATTCAACTGGCTCACAGACAGGACCCAGGAAGTTAGAACTGGGTAATCTACCTCTACAAAGAGGCCAGTCACAAGTGGAGTCCCTCAGGGATCAGTCCTTGGACTGCTCCTTTTTGGAATTTACTTCTCAGAAGTCAAGGCCAATGTCAATGGTCTGTGGCTGACTAAATTTCCAGATGATTGCAAATTAGGAGCCATCACTGAATCTCACACTGACACAAATGTTCTCCAGGAGGGGCTCACACAAACAACTGCTATCAGAGCCATGGACTAAAACTAAAACCCAAGAAATGCATAATAGAATCCTTTGGGAAATCATCCATCCCTAGTAACTATAATATTGAAAACACACCCCTTCAAGTTGACCCAGTAGTTAGGGACTTAGAGACACACACACATAGTAATCTAGCCTTTGATCATCACGTGTCTACACACACAGATAGTAATCTAGCCTTTGATCATCACGTGTTTACAGTGGTGAGGAAATCATTCTATGTTGCACAACTTACAAACAAAGGTATGGCAACTAAGTCATTGTCCCACTGTATTCGGCTTTCATCAGACCTATCATTGAGTACAATGACCCCTTTGGTATGTACCTAACCAGGCATATCCAACAATTAGAACGTCCACAGAGGTTCCTCACTAAAAGAATACAGGGTGTAATTAAAACATCTTTTGCAGACCACCTGAAGGCCCTATCCCTGTATTCTGTTCCTACATGCTTTTGAGGGGAGATCTATGCCTAGCATACAGGGCATTGTAAGACCCCACTCTGATGGACTTCATGCATATCCACAAAACAAACAGCACCAGAATTACCCATTCTAAAGACTTAAACCTTGCCTGTGATATAAATCGGACCTGCTGGAGAGAGAGAGATATGTATCCCAGAGACTACCCAGTCTGTGGAACAGGCTCCCCATTTATGTGAAGCAGAGTTCCTCCCTAACCCAATTCAAGTGCACCTTGGACAATTGGATGGGAAAACGGAAATGCATCCCTGATTTGGCACCTGTGTCTTAAATGGACACAGGTAACCTGTAAATGGTTCATCTCTCAGGGTCATGCTTACACTTATCAAGATTGTTTTAACTTGTTAGAGATTTGGGATGCATGGCTAGGCTTAAAAATGCCCTTGTGGTCATCAGCCTAGGAAACGCCTATGAACCAAATCCACAGCAACATCATGTGTAACTGACTGTATATTGAGGTCTTTCACACATGTCAGAGTTTCTTAAGGTGATCTTTCCACAACCACCAAGCCCAGTGTCCCAATTTCCCACCCCCAGCCTGGTACTCAACTAACCAGACTGCGCCCCCCCCCCCTTTGTAAATTCCTGGATCCGCCACTGGTGTCATCAGCATCTCCTCTCAGTTAGGGAATTACAAAAAAAAAAAAAAAAAAATCTCCTGGATACAAAACAACATATGAGAGACGGTGCAAGAAGTTCTGCTCTGTATTTCCATGACCCCCTTCCCTACCTGCCTATGGCCAAGGTGTTACCAGGGGAGTGCTAGGCTTGTGCACTGTATATTTATTAATTTTTTTATTTACTTATTTGCAGTTTGTTTGCCAGGATAGTCCATTGAGCCACAAGGAGCCTGTTTTCAATGGAGTCCTGGGGAGAAAAGCTCCAGAAAAAATACAAATTACAGGTTACGAATTAAGAGTAAATAGTAACTACAGAGCACACAATTTTTGTAAAATTGACAATAGAAGCAAACAGATTAGTACAATGCAAAAGCAGACATTTTTATACACAGTTTAAGTTCATAAGAGTTGCACTAATTTCTACAGTTTATTATATAACTGCTAATTACTACAGTACTTAAAAGTTATGCATATTCCTATAATTTATTAGAAATATAAACCGTAGGAGGCTATTTACAGATGTTATAGCTTCTAGAGAGTAGTTAAAATGTGGGGTGATTATGTAGGTTGGGTGCAAGAGCATTCCCATTTTGAAGTTAGGTGTGAGTGAAGTAAGGTTTTGAAGGAAGAGGGACTGCTAGTGGTACGGATGAGAGGTGGGAGAGAATTCCAGTGGTGTGCTAGAGAGAAGGACATTAGTTGTTTGATTGGAGGGCGGGCAGGTTTATGTAGTTCAATTAGATTTTGGGAATTAGATCTGAAAAGTTTATTAGGCTGATGCATTTTAAAGGTGGTGGAAAGGGAGGGACAGAGAGAGGGTCTGAAAATAAGTTTGTGTGCTTGGACAAGTTGAATGTAGATTAGATAACTGAGCAGCTCAAGCCAGTTTAGTCGATACAAGGCAGTACAGTGGTGTAAAATGAATCTTAGGCCTGTAGCAAATTTTGATATTTTATAGTAGCATGAGGATAGTTTTGTTTTGAGGGAGGATTGTAGGTTAGTAAGGATAGAGGCACCATATAGGAGGGACGGGATGAGGTGTGTATTAGCAAGGATGAGCCTGGTGGAGGGAGAGATATAAGGATTATGGCGGTAAAGCATTCCAATTTTCTTGTGTTTTTTTGATATTTACTTGAAGATGATTTTCAAACTTTAGCTGATCATCGATGAGTACTCCTAGTAGTTTAGCACTGGTAACTATTTCGAGAAGAATATTATTTTGAATGATGAATGAGAATTAATTTTTATCTAGGTTGGTGGTTTTGGAAGGGGTAAATATAAGTTTGGTTTTGTTTGCATTTAGTGCTAGATGGTTGCCTAGCATCCATTGTTCAGTGGAATAGAAGGCATCTTGGGTTAGTTTAGTTAAGGTGGAGATAGAGGAGTCAGAGCAGATTATTGTTGAGACATCGGTGTATTGGATGAGGTTGGCATTTGGGATGGCTTGGTAGAAGTCATTTATGAATATATTGAAAAGAAGGGGACCTAGGATTGAACCCTGTGGGACACCTGTGGAGGTATTGAGGAAAGGGTAAGTGCCTTTTTTCCATCAGACTGCTTGTTTCCTATTTGAGAGGTAACTGTTAAACCAGTTGATAGTGGATTGGGATAGAGTTTGTTTGGAGAGTTTAGTGAGAAGAAGGTTGTGGGAGATGGTGTCAAATGCCTTAGAGAGGTCTAGGAGGAGAGTGGACACTATATGGCTGGAGTCACGGGCCTTGTTAAGAGTTTCTAGGAAGGAGAGGAGAGCAGTAGAGGTGCTGTGGCCGGGCCTGAATCCATGTTGTGTGGGAGTAAGAAGATGGTTGTTTATAGGATAGGGTAAAAGTTGTAGATGTATACATTTTTCAAGAAGTTTAGAGATGGGGGATAAGATAGCGATCGGTCGAAAGTTAGGGATGTTATTGTTGTTGCCACCTTTATGAAGTGGAATAATAAAGGCTTTTTTTCGAGAGTTGGGCGACATGGCATTCTGATATTTACTGATTTATTAGAATGCAGATGGGAAGAGCAATGGCTTCTGAAGCTACTTTTAGGAAGGAGGCGGGTATTTCGTCAGGGGCATTGGAGCCAGGTTTCAGTTTTAGGAGAAGTTTTTTTATGGTAGGTATAGGGATAGGGTTCATGGAGAAGGGTGGATGTTGGGATTGTGAGATTGTAGGGGAGGGAGGGATAAGTGTGGGTAGGGGTTGAGAAGTTGAATTGTTAGTGAAGGATGATGTTAATTTGGCTATGGAGTCAATAAAAAAGAGTTAAATTGGGTGGCCTGGTCTAAGTCAGAACCATTTGGTTTGGGGCAGGGGTTTTCCTTTTTTATCAGGGTGAAGGAGAGAAGAGATTCTGTTCCAAAATCTTTTGGGATTAGTGTTATTGTTGGTTTGGAGTGTGGAGAAATAGGCTTTGTGGTCTGAGATAGTTTTTTTTTACTTTATTGCAAAGTGTTTTGTATTTGTTGAGGGTGGTGATAGATTTATTTCTGTGGTAGCATTTCCAGGTCTTATCACGGAGTCTCATAGTGACCAAGATATTTTTGGTTAACCAAGGGACTGGGTTGCTTTTTATGTGCTTTGTTTTTAGGGGAGCAAAGGAGTCTAGTATAGTTAGGAAAGTTGAGTTAAAATATGAGACAGCATTTTCTAAGGAAAGGGTGTTTAGTGGGTTCCAGTTCATTCTTTTTAGTGTATTTGAGAATGTGATAGAATTAAAGTTTTTTAGGCAGAGGGTAGCAGCATAAGTATGAGTTAGTTGAATTGTGGAGAGAAGACAGTGGTCAAAAGTGGGAAAATGCCTAATGGGTCGGGAAGAGTACCGCTATCAGAGATGTAATGGGGATGAGAAACTAGAATCCAGTCTAATGTGCTTCCAGTGCGGAAGTCCTTTGAAGGTCTAGTTCTTGAGTTAATAAGCTCAGTGAAGTTATACAGGTTTATATTTACAAAGTTAGTGGGGGATTGAATTGTGGCCCAATTAATGTTAACATCCCTAGGGTTATGGTTTCATTATTAATGTTGGTGGAAATCCAGGAGAGAATATCTTCAAGGATTGAGATATTGTCTCCTGGAGGGATATAAAGGGGGACTGTGCATATAAGTTTATTTACCTGAAGGAGGGCTGGAATTAGTTCTGTATTTCCAAATTTGGGAATGGGTTTGGTGTAGGGCTGACTAAGAGGGAAGATGAGTAAATGAGAGCTACTCCCCCACCTTTTTTTGTGTGTTCTATCTTTTCTAATCATAGAGTTGTTGGGTGGTATTAGTTCAGAGTCTTTTATGTGGGGTTTAAGCCAGGTTTCTGAGATGGAGAGAATATCAGGCTGATTGTGGCAAAGCCAAGCATGAAGGTTGGGAATTTTGTTATATATGCTCTGAGCATTTAGAGCAGAAAAACGGAGGGATTTACCAGGAGGATGGGAGTGGGAGGTTGAATTTTGTGGGGGAGAGGGGCCAGGGTTTGGATGAATGTCCCCGTAAAGAAGGATAGAGAGAAGGTGACAAAATAGGTACTTGAGTTGCTTAGTATGTGGTTTGTGGGTTGTAAGGTTTAAGGATGTGAGGCTTGTGTAGTTGGGAGTAGTGTTTTTGGGGTTAAGTAAGGGTTTGTAGGAAAAGAGCATACTATTGTTGAAGGAGTAGAGACTGGGGGATGTGTAGGTTGAGGAATGTGTATGCTCTATGAAGGATGGGATAGTTGTATGAAATGACGGAGGGTGATTTCCATTGAGAGGTCTGGTGAGATATTTTAGGTAGGATAAGGTAATAAGGAGTAGTAGTTGAGTTAAAAATGAAAGAGGTTTGGTAAGCATGGTGATTTAGGATATTAGCAGGGGGTTGAGTAGATATTTAGGTAGGTTGTGAAATATGGGTTTGGATTTTGTGAATAGATATTGGGATAGGCAGTGTTAGTAAGGGAAGAGTATATGGCGTGAAAGGGGGTGGGATTAATTAAAGGGATGGAGGGGGAGATTACTTATGGGTGGGGTAAGTTGAAGTGGATTGGGTGGTGGAGTTGGCGGGTGTGGTTTACTGTCTATAAAAGTAGAGGTGCTAGGGGCAGGGTATTGGAGCAGAGTGAGCCCGCAGGGCAAATGGAGCGGGAGGAGCCAAGGAGAAGAAGGCAGACTAACTAGAAAAAACTATTAGTGAGTAAGCACAGAGGTAAGGAAGGCTCAGGAATAGGCCCTGGTTAACTATTGGTGTAAGGTGGAAAGAAGCAGGGAATTCACGGGAGGTAGGAGCGAAAAGAGGGCAGCTGTTAAGTAATACAAAAAGTTTCTGTACTTTTTAAACATGAAATAGAAAGGTTGACAGTGGTTAAATGCTGCCACCTAGTGACCAAACAAATTAATTGCAAGGATGGCCTATGAGGAGTGGGCTGTAGAGTTAGGGGAGGATAAAGTCTGCGGTAGGTTGCTGGCGTGCTCCTTGTGAGTTAAAAAAACAGCAGTAGTAAAATATACGATATTGGTTACAAATAGGGTATATACACTTTATAGTAAAACACTGCAGAATCTCCTTGAATAACTCTTGCAAGGGCGGGAAGCCAATTGGAGCACATAGACAGTGGAAGACACCTGGGTGGTTGTGATACAGCAGAAATAAACTGTAGCACCCTTCAGTAAGCTTGTAAGCATGTACCACAATGTCTTACTGGAGTCATGTTTTTGTGCGAAGTGTACCGTTGTTTCATCTGAGCCAGCAAGAAAACCTACCCAGTATCTGTAATGTCCAAGTGTGCAATCTGAACAAGTCACATTAATTCTTCTAGGAGCCATCTCCTACAAAGCTGACTGCTTCTCCAAGTGACTTGCACAAAATCTAAATACAGCTCTCTCCAACTCTATGAATCCCACCAGATTCGTACAAAATGTTCCAGTGCATTTATAGAAAGCATTGTGAAAGAAACTGTGTATTTGCAACTAATGTTAACAGTCTGTCCTTAACTATATCCTTTATAAATAAAAGATGTACACACTTCAGCCATCTGTAATATTTTTTCTCGAGTTTCATAGAATACCCCTGTTAAGAGAGTCCATTTGTCTGAGATTAAAGTTCACTGACTTTCCAGTTCAGTAGCAGCTGCTGCTGTCATCGAATCACATGTAGTGAATAAACATTCATAGAAAAGTCTGAATCAGTGTCCTCCTCGGTTACAAGAAGCATACAAGCATCCTACTAAGAACACTTCTGACAGAAGAAAGATGCATTACAAGACAGTTTGGACTTATAATGCATGTTGAAAGATTGTATGTATGAGTACTCAATGTCAGTTATCTTGTCATATGGCCCCTTTCCCTAAATTGGTCATCCAAAACCAGCTTCTAGCCATTATCCAAGGCAAACCTGTAGTGAGAGTATTAACCATTCCTATCACAATCAGATGACTGCTCAACAGATGCTCATTTTACCCAAGCTACCCTTCAAGGCTAGTTCTACGGCAGTTAGAGTACTAATCAAACCTGAGCGCATCATAGTCCAGTCTCCTGCTATGTCAGTGGGTGACAATAATACTCGTATGTATTATAATAACCAAATGAGGAATATACATGAACCTTTATTACCTGAGGCATCGTCTGGCACAGAAGTATGCAAGACAATGCAAATACAATCAGTTACCCAGTCATGTATTAAATGGATTCCTAATTATGTCTGAAAAACTTTCAAATAAATTAACCAAATTAAATGAAGGATAATTCAGATGAGATTAAAATGGCACAGGCTTCTGTTTAGCCAGAAACATTCCCCTCCTCCCACACACAAACCTGTAAAGCATGTCTCCTTGTACAGCTATATAAGCCCTGTTATCATTAAAGTCTTTTGGCTTTTCCCAGTTAGGGGTCACCACAGCAGAACTCTGGTCCGCTAATGATTGGCAGTGGATTTTACGGTGCCAAGTTGCCAGCCTGACGCCCAACCTTCAATGATGGCACACCCATTCATGCATGCACCTACCTGCATGTCTTTAAACGTCATACCACCACGGTGGCAGTTTATTTCTAACACTTTGTATTACCACACTCATTGACAGAAATCTAATTTTTTTCCCTTGGCCATTTGAACAATATTGAAAATATTGTATATGCATAAAATAACCAGACATTTCAAATGCTGTAACTGCTGCTAACTTTAAAAATAAAAACCTTTACTACCTTACATGTGATTTATAAAAGCAATGTATTTAGTTGCTATATTTACCCTTTAATGGCATTACCAAAATGTAATTGCACAGTTTCTCAGTAAGTTAGGAGCTGTAGGTGATTTATTTACACAGACACAAAACACGGTTACTTTAAATAACACATCATTTGTTGCGTTCTCTAAAAGTCTTTGCATTTCTGTGAAATGGATAATAAAAACGGAGACAAATACAAAACGTTGCTGCCTATAACTGGGCAAACACTTGAAAATATTTTTGTATACATTCAGGATGAGGAATATTAGCTGTTTCACTAATTACATTAGCACTTGCTTGTTTGAAAGAAATAAAACTGTCTGCCATCAACGTGAAGGTTGTTTTAGGCTACTGCTAATACAATCTCATTATAACTGTCAGAGTGACAAATCATATTAATGTCACATTACCTAATATGCTTAGTTGTGAAGCCGCGGTGGTACGGCGGTAGCGTTGTTACCTCACAGCAAGAGGTTCTCCCGTTCGATTCTCGGCTTGGCTTGGGAGAGCCTTCTGTGTGGAGTCTGTATGTCCTCCCCGCGGTTGGGTAGCGTTCGAAAGACATGCGTGCGTAAATGGGCGTGCCTTCGTTGAAGGTTGGGTGTCGAGTTGGCACCTCGGCGTTTCGTAAAAATCTACTGCCAATCATTAGCGGACCGGAGTTCCGCTGTGGCGACCCCTTACCAGGAAAAAGCCGAAAGACAAACAAACCTAATATGCTTAGTGATCATGACTGCATAATCAATAACAGTACCTGCCAGCAAAAAATTAATTATCCTCTGCATTAGAAGCCACTGCCTGATCATGCCAATGAATTTCTCTTATGACGCAACTACGATTTACATAAGATACCCTCTGAGAATGACATGACTTTGATTGTAAACACTTTAACAGATGATGTCTGAAATGAACACTGGTCCTTTTCATATGTCATGTTATGCAAAGTCCCTTTTTCATTTTTTGCTCTCTCAGTAATGAGGTTTCATGGGTTTGAGGAACTCTGACCTTGCCTGAAACCACTGCTGCAGACATAAAGCAGTATACCATGTGGGGCTCGCACCTCTCAACAGTAATGAATTCCTCGATATTTCTTGGTTTTGAGGGCAAAATATTGGGGTGCCATGAATTCCTGAGTGGCCCTGTTAAATCCCGATTTTTTTTATTTTACAATTTGTAGTTAGGATAAGTTACTGCTGATGTCATCACGCATTGCCAGTATCATGGGACAGTGCCTGACTCTCTCATATTGTTCCAGGAAATTCAGGGTATTCTGCATTGTGTTCAAACTCTGGAAGATGACCAGAATTCTGATATATGCCTGCTCCTCTACTGTTTTAACACAATGAATGTTAACTGTTCTAAAGGGAGCTGTCAGCATTACCAGTTGCTAAGCTACACACACACACACACACACACACACACACACACACACACACACACACACACACACACGAATAGCAGCTTGAAGCAAGTTTCTTAAGAAACAGAAATGCTGCTCAACACAGTCAGCTGAAGACAGTACTTGGTGGCTATAAGACTTTTAAATCAAGCAGCTGTTTTTCAGCTTGCCTTGCAGAGACTGTGCAGTTGCAACCACACACAAGCGCATCACAAGCAGCAGCCCAGAACAGAGTGAGACCACTCGCTACCAAATTACTAGCGTGGATTAATCACAAGGGTAGCTGCCCGTATTCTTTCTTTGCCTCCCAAATGACATCACATTACAGTTGCTGCTGTGCATAAAACAGGAATAAAACATGGTCCCACATTGAGACTACCAAACAGTAGTGATCGCTCACTTGCTGACACCCCAATAAACGTAGGCAGTGTGTGCAATAATCCCACTGCAGGCTGTCTTGCTGAAGGGTCTCCCCCAGAGTCTGCAATCATAACTAGTGTGGGATAGTTTGTGTGCCAGAGACCTGCTGTGTGAGATAACTGATCACTCATGATTGTCAGAAGCTTCAGTCAATGGCATGTTCACTGCAGCAAACCTTGAGCTTAGCATGAGTACTCATCTCACACTTCTTGCTCTCTACACCTCTCTCTCAGTAAATGTAACAGCATAGCAGTAATGAAATGGTGTGGCACTTGTCTGAATGACAGGTTCCCCCCCGCCCCTACAGCGTTTCAGTTCTATGCTTGCTCAGTAGTATAAACAAGGTCACTGCATTAATTAAAAGATATTCCATAACACACACAACTCTCTGTGATAGAACCCAACCCACCCCAACTCATTATTTAAAACCATTAGCAGTAAGCAACTAAAACCGCACCATATTTTTATCTGCAGCAGTGGTGCAACTTGGCAAGGACAATTTAAGGCCACCTCCTATGAAGCATCTTTCCCATGGTTTTGTGCGTTACATGTGACATGCTGACCTGTTCATCCTGAGTGGTTGCCTGGTTCCAGTCTTATGGATATTTGAAAGGTGGCGGGTGGTTGTAACTGAATGAAATGTTCAGAATTAGTCACTTTTTATCTCTTTTATTTGTTTGGATACACAAAAACTGTTATGTCCAGTGAATGTGTGTTTGCTGATGTTCTTCGTCTCCCATTGCTGTAGTCCTTACATATGGGTAGTCCGCTGTCCACAATCGGCCCGAATACCAAAGGGCTAGAACCGGCGTCGGTCATCGGCGCCCGAGACTGACGTCAGTACGTGCCAGTACAAATGCGCATGACCGACGCCATATACTCAGTCTTTCTTGCCGCGTGGTCCTAAGCAGAAGCAGCCTTTTGCAAGTGCCGTTCGGCGTTCTGGAATTGCCGGTTTTTGAGTTTCAGACCGGAGACCAAGTTGGGCTAAGTACCCCGTTGGGGACACTTTTGTCTTTTTCTTGCCTCAGTATTGACGGATGTCAGAAAAGTTAATAACTGTATTTCTTGTGGGAAACAGATTCCTCATAGGGATTACCATTCACTCTGTATTCCTTGTTTAGGGCCTGAGCACGACGTGGTTGGGTGTCACTTTTGTGCTACTTTTAACAAGCGTACTATTAAACGTCGGTTGGACTGTGCTAAGCTTGTGTTTGGTAAACGTTGTAATTACAACATGCCGTCGGATTCTCCGATGCCTGGTTCTTCTAAGAAACGCAAAGAGAAGGCTTTGCGGTCCAAACAGGATGAGTCGTCCACTCCGGACGCCAGTTCTGTAGAACCACCGAATACTTCAGCGGCTCCTTCTGAAAGTTTACCTGAGTCTCAAGGGGAGCCTTTGTTACTACAGGAAGTGGCTTCTCCTGTGTTAGGCCAGGCTGAGGGTGCTTCTCAGATGTCGGTGGTTCCCTCCCCTCATAGGGTAGTTAGGCCTCCTCCTTCTCAAAGCAAAGGCCATTCTAAGTCTAAGTCTGCCCCTGTTGGTGCTAGTCCCCAGGGTCCAGCTCCTAGGAAGCACATGTTAAAGATGGCTGAAGATTTGATAACTTTAATTAGGGGTTCTATGCCCCTGAGAAGAGGCCCAGGGTACAGACAGAGTTGGAGGGTTTGGTTCAGTCTTCCAATGAGTCAGATTCTTCTGTGGAAGAACTTCAGGATTTCCTCCCTATTCTGATTCGGAGGCTGAGGATACTACTCCTCTCGTCCCCTCCAGAAGATTTTTCTTTCTCTGAGACTTTGCATTCCATGAGGGAACATTTCAAATGGGAAGGCCAGGATTATTCTGATTCTCGTAAAAGCCTAAGAGAATTCTTGTTTTTGCCTCAACATAGGCCCTTGGCTATTCCTCCTGTACTGGATGTTGTTCAGGATGTATTTTCTGAGGCTGCCCTTAACCCAGATTCTCTGCCTCCTGCCCCGGTTAAACCAGATAGATACTACAGGGTTCCAGAAGCTCACAAGTACTTATATAAGAGTCCTAGGGCTGATCCAGAAACTATTACTCAAGGCCCCAAAGGTGTTAGGGCTTCTGTGGTTAAGAATCCAGTTCCTCTGGACAAGGATGCTAGGGCCCTGGATAGGTGGGGTAAAAACTGTATACCTCTTCTACTTTGGCTATGAGAGCTTTAAATTGTCAGTTTCATATGCTCAGGTATCAAAATTATTTGCTGGGCCAATTAAAATGTAAAGTAGATGCTTTAGCTGAAGGTATTGAATGTAAGGAGCTTCAGGATTTAGTGCATGCTTCAGACCAAGTTGGTAAGCATTCTTTGCAGTGTGGTTTTGATGCTTTACAGGCTTCTTCCAGGGTGGCTGCTACTAGTTCAGTTGTTCGCAGGCATGCCTGGCTTAAAGATCAGACCTTGTCAGAGCATGTTAAGGCTCGAATTATGGATGCTCCTCTGCAATCTGATGTTCTTTTGGCCCTCCAGTAGAGTCAGTTTTGAAAAAATGGAGGAAAAAGCTAAGTCTATGCAGACGGTTAAGGACTTTTACAGGTTCAGCCCCTAAGTTCAGTAGAAATTGGCCTGCTAAGGGATGGTCTTTCCCTCTTCGGATTATCAATCTAGGGGCAGGTCGAGGCGAGGTAGAGGTAGGGCTTCCTCTCAGGGCCCTGTTACTTCTAGGACTTTGAGTTCTTCTACCCTTTCTGCTGGGGAGGGCAGGGGTCAGTCCTTTCGGAAACAGACCCAATGACCTGTGTCTTCAGCTGCCGGACTCTGCCTTGCTGGCAGCTCCTCTAGGAGGAAAACTGGGACTTTTCAAAAGGAATTGGCATTTGGTTACCCAAGACAAATGGGTATTGGACATAATAAATCGAGGCTACAAATTTTATTTTCACACATTCCCTCTTTTCAAAGGTATGCCGGATGTGCCTCGTCAGCAAAGACTGGAAGCACGGGCACAAATTTCTTCTCTGCTTCAGTTGGGAGCAATACAGGAAGTACCTTCTGCAGAAAGGGGCACAGGGTTTTATTCCCGTCTTTTCTTAGTGCCAAAGAAAGGAAATACTTGGAGACCAATTCTGGATTTGTCCATTCTAAACACCTTTCTGGAAATTCCAAAATTCAAGATGTTAACACTGCAACAGCTGTTACCTATGTTGAGCAAGGATCACTGGATGGTGACTCTGGATCTCAAAGAAGCCTATCTTCACATTCCTATCAGGCCCAGTTGCAGGAAATTCCTGAGATTTCGGAATGGGAATTTGCATTATCAGCTCCCTGCATTGCCCTTTGGCTTGTCTACTGCGCCCAGGGTATTCACAAAAGTCCTGGCACCAGTAATAGCATTTCTCAGACTAAAAGGTATTCAAATTTATCCTTATCTGGATGACTGTTTGATTCTGGCTCAAGGCAAGCACGAACTTCTTCAACATCTGCAGTATGTAATGACAGTTTTAAGTTGCCTAGGGTATTCTGTGAACGAAATAAAGTCCAGTCTAGTACCCTCACAAGAGATGTGTTTTCTGGGTGTAAGACTGAACACAGCTGCTCAGATGGCATTTCTTACCCCGGACAAACAAAGAAATCTTCACCTATACTTCCAACAGTTATCAGTAATGTCCAGGCTGACTGCAAGGACAGTCCTCCAAGCCTTGGGGTTCATGGCATCTTGCATTCTAGTACTTCCCAATGCCAAACTGCATATGAGGAAGCTGCAATGGTATCTCAAAAGCGTTTGGACTCAACACGGCCACAATTTGGACACTGTCATTCGGATTCTGCCTTGCATTCCGAAAGAATTTGTGTGGTGGGATCAGGAATGTCACCTAAACAAGGGACTCTCTGTGACCCAACCAGAGGCAAGTCAGATATTAACGACAGACGCCTCGGTGTCAGCCTGGGGAGCTCATTTCACAGGAAAATGGATTCAAGACCTTTGGCCCCCAGAGCTACTTCACTTGCATATCAACATGAAAGAGATGCTGGCAGTTCAATTTGCTTTGGAAGCATTCAAGGGCCTACTTCAACCAGGACTGGTGTTGATTCGAACAGACAACACAACTGTCATGTGGTACATCAACAAGCAGGGGGGAACTCATTCTTACCCTCTTTGCAGACAAGCAATGCTGTTATGGGAAACTGCTTTAAATCTGCACATCACTCTTCGAGCACAGTTTCTGCCAGGAGCACAAAATTCTTTAGCAGATGTTCTGAGCAGACAGATTGTGGATCCTCACGAATGGAAGTTGGACCCTCAGGTATTTCTTCAGTTGACCATGGCTTGGGGAACTCCAGACATAGATCTGTTCGCTTCTCCTCTGAATTTCCAACTGCCACTGTTTTGCACAAGGCTGTTTCATCCAACAGCCTGGAAAATAGATGCACTATGCTTCAGTTGGAGCAACCTTCACGTGTATGCTTTTCCTCCCTTGCCTCTTCTTCCAAAGGTACTGTTGAAAGTCAGGAGGGACAAACCTTGCATGATCCTTATAGCACCGGATTGGCCTCGTCAGCATTGGTACCCTCTGTTGAGGAGCTTAATTCATGGGACACCTTGGCCATTACCACAGATTCCTCACTTATTGTCTCAGGAAAACAATCATTTTCTCAATGTCAGGGTGCAATCCCTACACCTGACAGCCTGGCGCATTCTGTTTTAAAGAAGGAGGGCCTTCAGCTCCCTCAACAAGTTTTGGATGTTGTTTTGGAAGCCAGGTGACCTAGTACTCGAAAGGTTTATGCTGATAAATGGAAGAGATTTTT
This sequence comes from Protopterus annectens, assembly GCF_019279795.1. Taxonomy (NCBI): domain Eukaryota; kingdom Metazoa; phylum Chordata; order Ceratodontiformes; family Protopteridae; genus Protopterus; species Protopterus annectens. The sequence continues at coordinate 1,023,733,991 of NC_056743.1, forward strand.
TCTTTGGAGTTCAGCTAAAGGCTTTGATGTCAAATTGCCTAATTTGAGTTGTACATTGCAATATTTGACTGTATTATTGGACAAGGGTTTGTCCTTCTCTTCTGTAAAAGTGCATGCTGCAGCTATTTCTGCTCACTATGATTGTGACCCTCCTTTGTTTGCACATCCATTGGTTAAACAGTTTCTTAGAGGGGCAAAGAATATAAGACCCCCACGAAGAGCTCCTACTCCTGCCTGGGTTAATTTTGTTTTGGAAAAGTTGACTCTGCCTCCTTTTGAACCTGCAGCTACAGTTGAATTGAAGTTGTTGTCTTGGAAGACTGCTTTTTTGTTGGCTGTTACTTCTGCTAGACGGGTATCTGAATTACAGGCCCTCATGGCAGTGGAACCTTTTCTGATTTTTCACAATGACAGAGTTTCCTTACGTACTAATCCTACTTTTATGCCTAAAGTGATTTCTAATGTGGCATTGAACCAATCTATACATTTGCCTACTTTTTATGCTAACCCCCAAAATAAAGGGGAAAAAGTTTTGCATTCTTTGGATGTACATAGGCAGTTAAGGTATTATTTGAGCAGAACCAAAGCGTTCAGAAGATCTCAACAATTATTTGTTTCTTTTGCTTTGACTTCACAAGGGAAAGCTGTCTCAAACAAACTATTTCCAAGTGGATTGGCCATTGTATTGCTTTTTGTTACTCTCATCATGGAAAGGATGTTCCAGTTGGGATCAGGCCTCATTCTACTAGGGCTACGGCCACCTCTACTGCTTTTTTGAGAGGGGTAGCTACTAAAGACATTCTAGAAGCAGCTACTTGGAGTTCTGTACATACCTTTACAAAGCATTATCATTTACCTCTTTATTCTAGGTCTAGGGCTGGGTTTGCCACTGCAATCTTACAGGGCATGTTAGCAGCTCCTAATGCTATTTAGTTGGCCAGCCTCCCTTTTTTTCCGTTGCTCTGGGATTCTACCCATATGTAAGGACTGCAGCAATGGGAGACGAAGAACATAGTACAGTTTTGTACCTACCATAAATGTAGATGTTTGAGGATCTCCATTGCTGCAGTCCAATTTTCCCTCCCTCCTTCCCCCTTTTTAGGTTGGGTTTTGGGTGGTGTTTTTTGCATTCTGGCGTCTGAGGCAAGAAAGACTGAGTATATGGCGTTGGTCATGCGCATTTGTACTGGCACGTACTGACGTCAGTCTCGGGCGCCGATGACCGACGCCGGTTCTAGCCCTTTGGTATTCGGGCCGATTGTGGACAGCGGACTACCCATATGTATGGACTGCAGCAATGGAGATCCTCGAACATCTACATTTATGGTAGGTACAAAACTGTACTTTTAATATGCTCTACAACAGGTAATCAACAATTATTCATTTATTGCGGCAAGGTTGTATGCAATACATTCTTTTATATTGTGGTCTTGTACAAGAGTTCCATGCAAGAAACAAGAATCCACTGAGCTGCTTCACAATTTTTTTTTTTTTTTTTGTGAAAGCAGAGAGAAGTTAGTTTGAGAGTTACTTCATCGGGCTAGCCTGTGCAAAAGAGGCTGCTGCCTGCCAACAGGGAGGAGATCTTGTTGTAGATTGTTGCTCCTAGGCTCCTTTAAATGGCTAGTTTTTCCAGTCCCTGAGCCATGTTCACTAGATTTACTGTTCAAGGACTACTTAGGCCAACAAGGAGGAACAGTGCGTGTGTGAGGATATGGATTTCTTAACCAAGATCATCAAATGGCTAAATTGTGAACCATATACTAGTAAGTTTATGATATTTATAAGAGTGTAGGCATTGCTAGGCTGGAGTAAAAAAAAAAGATGGAGAAGTAATTTCTTTTAAATTTAGTTTTGCATTTTTAATATTTGGAGAGTAAAGCATGAGGATTTTGACATAATGTTACCATTATTCCTGTAATGCATTAAGACGTGAAATAACTTGGGAAATGGAAAGCTGATTGCATTTTAAGAGCAACTTCCTGACTTTGAATGTATCTGGGAACACGCTAATCACCATATAGTTCTGCTCTAGATAAGGTATGGTATTAATACAAGGAAGTAGTTAGCATAATTTAGTTTTACTTAGTTTTCTTTGTTTAGCCCCATTAAACACACATGCTTTTATTCCATCAGTGATCTTTAAGAATGTAGTGAGATGACAATTCCTATGTACCAAACAGAAAGGGGGAAGAGCTTCTTGACAGGAAAAGGACCTAAAAGGGCAAATGAATAGTTAACTGGGAAAGAGGTTATATTAAAAAAACAAAAACAGAGAACAAATATGGCCTAAGAACTGACTAAGGCATCATCTGGAGTCCTGAAGTAATGACGAATGTATCATTGCCTTATCTATCCCAGGACTATGAAACAGTTCCGGTGAACTGGAAAAGCACTCTAGTGATTCTGTTTTATAAGTGAGTTTTAAAAGGACACATTTCTATATTAGTAAGCTAATGAAGAGGACCTTGAAATGTGAGTTGCTGAAAATCCTGTCAGTAGATGGGTTATTAGCCTAGCCTCAAAGTGTGCTTTTAACAAGCAGATCATTGCCTTTCAAATGTATTTATGTTATCTGACTAGGTTATAACAGAGGTTGATGGGAAAGTGATTTTTCTTGGATTTTGGTAAGGCGGTTTGGCTTTTGTTAAGTGATTTTTCTTGGAGTTTGGTAAGGCGGTTTGACTTGTGTTACAGTGATTTTTCTTGGATTTTGGTAAGGCGGTTTGGCTTGTGTTAAGTGATTTTTCTTGGATTTTGGTAAGGCGATTTGGCTTGTGTTACAGTGATTTTTCTTGGATTTTGGTATGGCGGTTTGGCTTGTGTTACACTGAATGCTGCTGGAGAACGGTTAAGGCACAGATGTGGGCCTGAAAGCAAGCAAGATGGGAAAAGAGCTGGATGCCAGGAAGTTTCTATGGGTGGTAAGGAAAATAAAGTTTTTGGAGGAGACATGTAGTTTAGTGTACTCATACCTAAATTTATTGACATTGTAAAGAATAAGGTCAATTTACTTATAGATGGGGACTAGACTAGGATGTTTGAGAAGGGATTTTTCATAGATAAATTATGTCTTACATTCATTCTTGCAAGTATAAAGGCATTCATTTTGGGTGCTTTAACCTAAAAGCAATGTACAATATAGAAGGGAAGATCTGTTGGTAGAGCCTATGGCAGGAAAGGGGCTGAATGGTTGGAAGGGTCATTGTAGCATTTAAAAATAATGACACTTTTGGAATTAATCAAATTAAAAGTGGTGAAGACCAAACAAGATCTAGAAGTGCAAACTGTAGAAATACTGAAGTCATGTTTCCACTGTGGAGTCCTGGTGAGAGAACAATTTGAATATTATACACATTTGTGGACACTGAGTAAAAGGAGGTTGGAATAATGCAAAAAATTAAAATAAGTGGTGCAGAGATGGCCAATGAATTACATAACTTAGTGCAACATCTGGATGTTTGTCAGAATGCTCTACAAAGAACACACACATTTTAGATATACTTTCAGCCTCCAAACTCCAAAGATTTGCTTCATAATTTTTGGTTTGCTCCCCATACATTTTTTTTGGTTTTCTGCAAATCATTGAGGACTGGTGTCAGAAAATAACTGCAAGCATTTCAGTATCAGACTTTCTACCCTTCAGAAAATTCATTCTAATGCAAAATGTGTTATTCCATCAACACTGTAAGTTTATAAGAGCTATACATAAAAACAATCCATATTTTCTCCCACCATAATTTATGGCTTTGTTCAGATTTCTTGTGTTAAGAGGTTGAGCGCTGACAGGTGTGGTGTGTGTGTTCTGGTTATAGCATGTTGTGTTATTTAATATTAGTGTTGCATCAATTAATTTTGTTTTTATAAAAGAAAACATTTTATGTTTATTCAAATTCAAATGCTAATATTAATAAAACAGTGTTCTGGTTATATTTTGTGTTTAATATTTTTTCTGTTCTTCAGTTTGCATTCGCATGTTAGTATCCCACAATTCCATTGGAGTGGGCAAAGTTACATAATTTTGTATGCAAATCTTATGTTAATCAGCATCCAGATTTTTGGCCGGCTCTCCCTACATTTCATAGGCTTTTGTCCAGATTTCTGATGTTTCCAGGTTGAGAGGTATGTTAGGCTACCAGGCAGTGTTTGTTTGCGTTTGTGTCTTTCGGCTTTTCCCAGTTAGGGGTCGCCACAGTGGAACTCTGGTCTGCTAATGATTGGCAGTTGATTTTTACGTACCGGCTTGCCAGGCCTGACACACAACCTTCAACGAAGGTACGCCCATTCACGCATGTCTCCACGCAGAAGACGCTCTAGCTGAGAATCGAACCAGACAGCGTCTTTCTGTGAGGCGACAACGCTGCCGCAGCACCACCACCGCGGGTATGAATCAAAATTAAATTATGTCAGTTAGTTAAGTCAGCAAGTTACTTTTAAAAAAAATGCTCGTGGATCATAAATGCCATGTTGGCAAAGTACTACTTTTTATAAAACAAGTGAAGTTATACATGAAACCTTTTTTTCCCATGGATCTTACTGAAACAAAGTTCTCTTACCATGTAAACTTTGACTCAGACCAGTAGACCTTAGTTGAGATGGGATTCTTAATGTTGATTTGGTATATTACCATCTAGCCCTAAGTTCATTTCAGAGTACAGAATGTACCTTTTATTTCAAACCTGCTTCTTTAACATGTTATCAAGTGACATTAATGGATTGGATTGTGCGAAGAAAGATGTAATTCTTGACTCAGGATGTTTTTTTTTAAGTTACTGTACTTTTTTTTATCTTTCTATGTCTCTTGTGTGAATTAGGTCATCCTGTCTATAGAGATTGATTCCTGCTATCTCTTTTGCAGAAACACAAGACCATCACTGTAGGGAAGTTGTTTGTGTCACATGTTTAGTAAACTCTGTTTTTTCCAATTACACTTTTCAGGGTACATAAAAAGCAGCAGACTTAAAAATTCACTAAGCATTGCCTTATCTTCCCAAGATTCCTTTTTTTTTAGTTCAAAAATGATACCTGCAGTGTACCTATTGCTCTATGAAGATTCATAGCATGTGGGCCTTGCCTGAAGAGGATACCATGCAGATTAGTGCAACACATTCCTCCAGCCCTTATGGTACTGGTAACAGAATGTTTCTGGTTCCATACAAAGCTCTGACTGTTAATCTTTCACTTCTGCTGTGTAATCACAAAGTGGGTCAAACTATTCGGTCCCTATGTTACAACTATTCGGTCCCTATGTTACAACTATTCGGTCCCCATGTTACAACTATTCGGTCCCATGTTACAACTATTCGGTCCCTATGTTACAACTATTCGGTCCCCTATGTTACAACTATTCGGTCCCTATGTTACAACTATTCGGTCCCCATGTTACAACTATTCGGTCCCCATGTTACAACTATTCGGTCCCCATGTTACAACTATTCGGTCCCTATGTTACAACTATTCGGTCCCATGTTACAACTATTCGGTCCCCATGTTACAACTATTCGGTCCCCATGTTACAACTATTCGGTCCCTATGTTACAACTATTCGGTCCCTATGTTACAACTATTCGGTCCCATGTTACAACTATTCGGTCCCCATGTTACAACTATTCGGTCCCTATGTTACAACTATTCGGTCCCATGTTACAACTATTCGGTCCCCATGTTACAACTATTCGGTCCCCATGTTACAACTATTCGGTCCCTATGTTACAACTATTCGGTCCCATGTTACAACTATTCGGTCCCTATGTTACACATTGTGCTGCTGCATCTACACCTTGACAAAGTCTTCCATAAATTCTTATGAACTCTATTCTGGTTACCTAATTCATGTCAGTACCATTCAGTCAAATTAATTCCTTGCATTCTGGAGATCTGTGGCTTCCACATCTCAGTTTCACATTAGTTAATCAGCTTCCCTTGTGGAGTTGCCATCGTTATCCATATTTAACTGTTAAGTGCCACATTTTCACCAAATGCACTCTCATTTCAGTATTTTCTATCCATACTTCTATACCTTGTCTGACTATATCAGGTGTAAAAGTGATCCCTACTCATTTATGTAAGTTCCTCCAGATTTTCACTTTTAATCTCCCCTGTGGGGCTCCATGAGTAGTATGGAAAATCAAACAGCAGAAGACAGAAACTGGAAAGTGTAAACTGCATTTTACAGGAACTATCCCATAACAAAATAAAACTTGCCAGTTGGAAAGTGAGCACTACAGCTGATCTTAGCATTTCACTGCATTTTCAGATATAACTGGTAAATAAGATTTGGAAGTTGATGATGTTTTGTTTCATCAAATCTTAATTTGTCATGGATGCTGTTCTTTGTTTTTAAGCTGTGGGAATCAGAGCAGATAGGAGAAGGTGAGTTTTTCACATTTTTGCTTTTCCTCTGAGTTTATGCAACACTGACAGTAGTATATGTAGAGATAATGGATCTGTTGCACATCCATAAAACAACATCAGAAATACCCAATCCAGGGACTTTTCAACAACATAAATAGGACATGTCTTAGGGATAGATATGTGTCTTAAAGGCTGCCCCCTTCTCTGGAATAGGCTTCCAATCCATATGAAGAAGAATTCATCCCTGTAACTATTCAAGCAAAACTTGGATCTGTGGACAGGGAATCTATACTCCTGGTCTGGCACTTATGTCTCTGTTAGAGAGAGGAAGCTTCAAAATGCTTAGCCACCCATGCCCAAGTATATATACCTCCACAAAATCCTTGTGAAATACTACTAACAAATTTATTGGGAATTAAAGCTAGGCTTAAAAAGGCACCTTAAGTCAATAGCCTTTTATTCTATTATACTATGACTGGATATGCAGGGGGGCAGACCACTCCTGTTCCTGCTAAATTGATTGTTTTTTAGTGTTTTATGAATTGTAGAGTGATGATTTAGGCTTGTGGTTTTGTTCATGTTAGATGTAGTAGCTTCATTGTTTTGCATTTCAACGTTGAAAGATGCAATTATTTGCAGTAAATCCTATTTTGTACTACAACCTCAGATCTACTATAGCAATTTATAGGAGAATGTTCCCCAATACAGGCAATTATTGCCATGTTTCAGTGCCTCGATGTTGGTCTCCTATTTCTTAAGTTTGTTTTTTGGTCTTTGGCATTGTGTAGCACTCCAACAGTTCCCTGTCAAATCCTTCCACTCTTATACTTAATACTGGTAGAAATAGTAAACAGGTATAGGTCTTCAATGAACATTGAGTTTCTAGCTACTTATGTTGAAACCACAGGGTATGCTCACCAGGAATCTTGATACCTTCTAACAAACTTAATGTTTGAATAGCTATATAGCCTGCTCCCTGACAGTTAATTACAATCTTAGGGGTTATCTCAGGACCTCAGATGAGACTGTTACTATCTGCTCTCTATAAAGATCATCTTGTTTAAAAAGAACTTATTTGCAAACCATAGATCCAATTTCTTTTTTAAACTTTCTAAAATATCTACTTGTCTAACTTGTAACAGTAACAAATCCAAAGATTTCCATCTGTAAAACAAATAGTTTTATAACTGTTGTGTTGTTTTCACCTTTGTATTGCTCATATACTGTTGTCTTGAAAGCCTACACCACGACCCACTTTAGAGGAAGCTCTTATTTCTGGTCTAACCTAGTCTAAATTTTGCTGCATTATAAAGAAATTATGTACTTAGCATAACGTTCCATCTGTGTAGTCCATTTTCATTCCTCCTCAACTGATGGGTTCAGATCTGAGGTCTAGGATCCTACTCGGCTGCTGTAAAAAGCTAGTAGCAACTTAGAACTCTCGAGCTTCTCCCTTACCCACAATGCACCCTCCCCATTACCTCACATCTTGTTTGCAAGCTATAAAAGAAAGTCATACTCTTAGAATTTTATACATATATGTATATAAGTCAGAGGCAATGCCACATCTGGAGCTGGTACTGTTTAAAAGATGTAACAAAAGTGTTATATCCACTCGCTCTTCCAGAATAAACCCAAAAAAGTGTTGGGGGTTGGTGGGTGGGGAATCAAGGAGGAAAGAAACTGGACAACACAGGTGGAATGTGATGGTAAGTACATAACTTTATCTGATGATGTCAATTTTCATTCCATCCTCGACTGATTGGACAGAGACCCCAGTTACTTAGAACCATGGGTGGATTCAAGGAAGGATATTTCTGAGCACCACTGAGCTGAAAGATGCCATACCTCTGGACACCATATCCAGCTTATAATGAGAGTAAAGTTGCGAGGGGAAGCCCAAGTTGCTGCTGAACAAATATTACCCATGGAAGCTCTTGAGTGGAAAACTGAGGATGTAGCTATAGGTCTGGTTGAATGAGCCCGTACTTTGGCAAAGTCATTCCTGACTTGTAAATAAAGGAAATAGAGTCAGTAAGCCATTTAGCTAAGGTGACTTTAGATACTAGTCAGCCCAATTTCAAATCAGCAAAGGATACAAACAATTGATCAGTCGTTCTGATATCTTTTGTTGTAAGAAGATAGAAACATAATTGTCTATGCACATCTAGCAAATGTAACATGTATTCTCCTTTGATGGAATAATTTGGGAAGAAGACTTCTTGACTGATGCATTGATGTTGACATGTAATACTATCTTGGGCAAAAAAGATGCATTGGTTCATATGCAGAATCTATTCTTATGGAAAATGAGATATGGAGGTTTCACTGACGATGCCTGAAGTTCCAAAATTCATCTGGCGGAAGTGATGGCAACTAAAAATGAGGTCTTCCAAGACAACAATTTAAGGTCACGATCATGGGCAGACTTAAAGGGTGGAAGAATCAAGGACTGCAGTACCAGATTCAGATCCCGCGGTGGCATGAGATCTTTAAAAGGAGGTTTGAAAAGAATTGTGCCACGCAAGAAAGTTTTACATAGTTTGAGAGGCTAGTGACTGGCCATCAAACCCAATGTGGAAATTAGAAATTGCTGCCAACTGGACTTTTACTGTTGAAGAACTGGCCCCTTGGTTGAAAAGCAGTGTCAAGAACTTCAGCACATGACTAATTGGGGCTGAGAAAGGGTGTACATGCTTTTGAATAGCCCAGTGTACACATCTTTTCCACTTAGTAGCGTAAAGTTTCCTAGTGGATGGCTTAAGGCAAGACAGCAAGATGTGATGAATAGGGGAAGGGAGCATCGATTGTCTGGCTATTATTGTAAATGGAGAAACCAAGCTGTCATCTTGAGGTTTGGAAGGTGTGGATGTGTCAAACCCATCAGGTGAAACAGGAGATCTGGAGCTGGGTCCAGAATCCAAGGTGAATTAAGTGAAGCCACAGGAAAGGAAACCAAATCTGTCGGGGGCAATGAAAATAACCTTGGTCTTCAACTTGGGAACTCTCTGAAGGAACTTGGGAATTGGGATATACATAAAGTAATCCAAGGGGTCAATTTTAGAGATGAGCATCCCTCGGTGACCCCCCCTGTGGAGGGATTAGAGCAAAATAGCTGCTGCACTTGTTTAGGGGAGATGTAGAGACATCACAGTAAGGCTGGCCGTGCTTGTGGAAAATTTGTTCTGCAACTATCTGGTTGAGGGACCATTTGTGAGGTAACAGAATACACCTGCTCAGCTTGTCTGCTAGCACACTGAACTTCCCTAGAATGTGCATTGCTAAGAGAAAGCGGTTGGAAGATATTGCCCATTGCCAGATGCTTAGTGCTTCTCAACATAGGGGGTACCCTCTGGTTCCTCCTTGTTTCTTTTTTTTCATTTTCCAAATACATTTGAATGAGTTCCATAGTATTTATACATTACATCTTAAATATGTACACTATTTACATTTGCCTGACACTATAACAGATCTTAATGTTTACAGTTACTTTATAAGTATGTCCAATCCATTATCAGAGTATCTGATCAATTATTGTATAGTGTCAATCAACAAGACTTCCCCCAAGGGTTGTTGATAAATGGCTTTGGATAAATTATTAGCTCTTTAATTTTAATTGCCAATAATGCTTTGGTCTTCAGTAGGCCGTAGAAGTCTTCCAAAGTTAGTACTGTGTTTGTATTCCATCTTCTTGTTATACACTTCCTTGAAATTGCAAGTATAGTCCATACTAGATCCATGTTTGACCTATTCAAATGAGGACCTTCGTTCACATTTAATAATACAAGAGCTTTAGTTAAAATAAAATGATTCATTAAATAAAGCTTGTAGAAAGTTATTAATACCATTCCAAAGTGGCTTAATTTTAACACAATCTTGAACCACAATCAATGTGGTGCCAATCTGCATTGTGTACTTGCTCATATCTCCAACATATTCCTTTTATGGAAGAACTAATTTTACTGATTCTATCTGGGGTTAAGAATGCTCTGTGCAAGCATTTCTAATTAAAAACTTTCCAGTATTGTGTAAAGGATGTATATTTTATCGATAATAAGATATTTGTTTTAATATCTTCAGTTAACTGTATTGAGTGTCCTTTTGTTATATATTTCCAATATGAGGTTTTGGATGTTGTTTTATAGTTTATCAATATTTTGTAAAATTTTGAAATACTGTTTCCCATGTCAAAACCATTATATATGATTTCATATATGTATTTTGTAAATGTAGGTATTTCTTTAAATGAAGAATTGCTATTCTACTTAAATCTTTCGAATATGACAGAATACTCTGTAAAGTTATAAAGAAATATACTGTATACCGGATTAAGCAGCCAATGATTTGCAGGTATCAAACTTGTTAAAACTTATTAGACGTTGGTAGCACACAGCAGGGATCTTTATTTGAACAAAAAGTAAGTGCTTTCATGGATGGACTCCGCTTCTTCAGACTAACAATGAATTAAACCAACTTCACATTTAAAAAGTCTATCTAATCATACACCAACCAATAACGGCAAAGCCTTAATCATGCAATAAAGCATTAAAGTGCTAGTACAATATATTATATACAAACATCAAATTCTACAGCACATATCCATATCCCAACCCATAAAAAACAAAACTTGAATATGTGCTGTAGGGTTTGATGTATGTATATATTATATTGTACTAGCACTTTAATGCTTTATTGCATGATTAAGGCTTTGCCCTTATTGGCTGGTGTATGATGAGATAGACTTTTTAAATGTGGAGTTGGTTTAATTCATTGTTAGTCTGAAGAAGCGGGGTCCATCCGTGAAAGCGCTTACTATTTGGAAATGTTCCATATAGTGATTTCTATAGTCATCAAAATTGTCACCTATATCTGAGATATTTTTCCTTTTCTTTTCATGGAAGATACTTTTAATGTTACTAGCTTTTGATTGTATTTTGATTCTTGTATATATTTGGCAGAAGTGGCCAAGGTATTATTTTTTAGTTTTTCTAAAGCTAAACTAGTTTTATATGCTAGAATTTCATTGTGTTTATTGTTTAATACTTCTGCTTTCTTTTTCATCTCCAAATGATTTTGATTTTTTTCAGTTTTTACTGACATGTTTGGATTGTAGATCTAATAATTCAGAATCCCATTCTCTGATTTTTTTTTATACCAAGTTAGGGTTTTACCATATATGTAAGCTTTTAACGAGTCCCATATCATTATTTTATTTATCTCTGTGGCATAATTAATATCTAAAAAGAACTGTAATTTAGATAATAATCAGGGTTTGAACTCTTTAATATTAGTTATATATGCTGGAATTCTGGAGTTAAACATTAATGGTTTGTACCCATTTTTGAAGTTTTAGGATCAGTGAATTGTGGTCTGAAAAGGGACAGGGAGTGACTGAGAAATTAATGATTTTAGAGTGTAAGTCATGGGCAGCAAATATTGTATCTATTTTAGTTTGGGTACCAAATCTGTGATCTTGATGGGAAAACAAGAAAGATGTATTTTCTTTAAATTTGAAAGTATCTACAAGATTAAATGATTCACTTGTTTAAAGCTTTGATACAGCAGATGTATGCAATGGTCTTTTATTTGCAGTTTCAGAAATATCAAATATACAGTTAAAACCTCATTCTAATATTAAGTTGCCTTTATAATTATTGGAAATGAAATCCAAGTGTTTTTTTTTTTTTTTTTTTTTTTTTTTTTTTAACAATTCCTGTTCCAGTGCCTGGGGACCAGTATAGATTGGCTAGGGTTCATATTCTATTATTATATTTAACTATTAAGAATGCCATAAGGCCTTCTTTATCTTCATACTTATAAATGATTTATGGGTTAATCACATTTGTTTTCCATAAATTGTTACCCCTTTTGTCTTTGTCTTATAAGTGGATTGCGCCAATATCATATATTCCTTAGGATTCCATTTGTTTTGAAATAAGTTTCTTGAAGGAAGACAATTTGTGCTTTGTTCATTTTTAAATATTTCAGTATATTTGATCTCTTGCTAGGATTGTTTAAGCCATTAGTATTTAAAGACAATAAAGTTAAATCCATCTTAGGTTATTTAGACTATGTATTTTTTGTTTTATTGCGACTATTAAACATTTTCCTCTGATAACTATAAAGTATATGTTTGAGCTTTTAAAGGAAATTATCAGTTTTATACTTTACGTGTTTACCAATAAAGTAATGTTTTGGTCGGGCAAAGAATGTTTTTGTGAAATAAATTTAAATTAATAAATGTTAACAAAACTGAGATCTGCACTAGCCATGGAATGGAAATCATTCCTAATCTGATGGATGGTGGATAAACCTAAGTCCATCAGATTATTGCTCATACCTTGACAATCCAGAACATCTGAGCTCCATAAATTGAATTATCATATAGAGAATATTTGCAATAGGAATAAGCAATATTTATATTATTTTGAACAGATATAGTACTATTGTAGATTAGACAGAATTCTAATACAATATAAATGTCTACTTATTGTATAAGCAATTAATATTTAGATGAAGGACAGATGACAAGCAATTCAATCATAGTAAAGTAGGATGCATCATATATAAAACCGCAGTAAAATATTATAGCACAGTTATTTAACATATTCACCCTTATTGATGAAGTCTTTCAAAACTTATTACTTAATATAAATAGATGGTAATAATGTTTATACCTAATGTTTATAACACAATGTATTTTACTGGATAAATCAGAAGTTATATTTCATTGTTTGCCAGCATTTAAATAATCACTTTGTTTGTTGCTAACTTAAAGCATCAAGTTTGTTTTATGTGAACATTGATGAAAGTTAGTGCATTTTAATTATCAGTGCACTCCTCTTCCCCATTTCCTACATATAAGGATTTCCATATCTGTCATTTCTTATTATAAAATGAGTGAAATTACAGGTTAAAAACAACAAATTCACTTATTGTGATTAGTGATTACAGGTTCCCTTTCCATATTCATAAATTGCCATTTTATGGCATATACTGAAAGTTTTTAGATCTAAATGGCAACATTCTGTTTTGTATAATCAGCAAAGGTTAAACTGAGTGATTGTCAATTTAATAGTATTTGTTTAGAATGTGATTGTTACATTCTGTGACATTCCTAGTTCAGGCATCTATTGTTTCCCTTGAACAACTTTGTCAGTTTGATGTCATGTATAAAACATTAGTTACCTTGGTAACAGCTTAAGTATTATGTATGGTCAAAATGGGTTACAAAACACAATTCAAATTAAAGCAATTATATGACTTGTTATACACATTTACTTATATGAGTAAGCTTCCCCTTGATGTTCAGTATAGTGTAAGTCAATTATGGCAAGTTAAAACAATAGTTATTATACCCAAGCCCATGTTATTAAACTGAGTGTCTATTGTCAACTTAATACTATTTGTTCAAAATACGATTGTTACATTCTGTGACATTTCAAGTTCAGGCTTCTATTGTTTCCTGTTGAACAATCAGTTTGATGTCATGTATAATTACCTTGGTAACCACTTAAGTATTATATATGGTCAAGATGGGTTACTAAAACTATAATTCAAGTTAAAGGAATTGCATGACTTGTTATGCATATTTACTTATACAAAAAATCATTATGCTTCCCCCTTGATGTTCAATGTAGTGTATGCCATTTATGACAAGTTAAGACAGCAGTGTTATTATACACAAGCCCATGTTGTTAAATCATGTCTTTAATATCTAAATTCAACAGACTGCTTCATCTTATATGATGATTATATATTTTATGTCTACATTTACTAAACTCATTGATTACATAACTATTGTGGTTTTTTTTTACTGTTGCTTAGTTATTTGAGAGATCACAAGCTGTAATGCTTATTCTTATTATTAGCTCCTTCCAAGCATGTTTATACAGCCCATAGACTTTAAATTATGAGACCCCTCTAATTACTTATTTGTTACAAGTGTATTTCCATCCTTACATACACACATATCAGTACTTCAAGTACGGGCAACAATGCCCATCCAATTTTGCCAGAATACGATTCAGTAGTTCATGTGGTGTGTTTCCAGGCTGTTCTTAAAATATCCAAACCAATATTTATCCTGTTCCATGCAGTGGCCACTCTGCCAGTGAACCACTCAATACACCTTCCATTCCCACAGATATTTTCACGAAGGAAATCTGATGACTCTCCAGCACTTCCTGGCAACCCCAAACACCCCTAGATTCAGCTATCCCCATATGCCCAGCACGTTCGAACAAGCTCACCTCCCAGACCACTGCATAGGGTACTGCACAAGACCAAGTGCAATTAGTCTTTCAAAATAACTATGTAAGTCCTTAATGTATTTGGAAGAAAATACATTTTAAATATAAAATTGCACTTATTATTATTTTTTTTATCAAGAATCAACTTAATGAGCTAAACGAAGTGTTGGAAGACCATCAATATGTGTACATGTGGTTTAAAACAGTCCTTTTATTTTATATATATATATATATATATATATATATATATATATATATATATATATATATATATATATATATATTCAACCTAGTAAGATCCAAAACTGGTCTCCAGTCTCCCGTTTTCTTTAGCACTAAAAAGAATCTTGAGTAAGTTCCAGATCCTTTCTGGTCTGGGGGGCCTTTTGGATGACTCTCTTGTCTAGCAGCTTTTGTATTTGAATGTCTGCTTGATCCCTCTGTCTGGGTGGAACATTGGGAATTTTCCTGGAAATTGGAGGAGGGAGGGAAAATGGAATTATATATCCTCTGCACCCAAGTATCTTTTGTTATTTCTATCAAGGCTGTCTGTTGGTGCAGGGACAAATGACCCCCTACTGCCTCCAGGGGGGACAATTGGGCCTCTGTTCAGGAGTGCTGGGAGGGTTTGGCAAAGAATGGTTCTCTGGACCCTTGGTGTTGCAGGCGGTGGCATCTACCATTTCAGTTTCCCCCTCTGCCTCTGGGGGAAGACCCTCCATGTGTGTCTTGGAAAGATCCTTGTGATTTCTTGAACCACATCTTTTCACCCCCTCAATGTTTCATCAAGAAGGATCTTGGGGGGGATGGAAAAACACATGCCCACAGCAGAAAGGGTCTTTCCATCCTTCTCACACCTGGGTAACGTATGTTTCACTTTGGCGCTAGAGGGAGACATGCTGTCAAAAGAAACATTGATAAATGTAGACTTAAAAGCTTCCATGAAGTCACACAAGCCCATCCAGTTGTGTCATCTAATGGCTATGTTTGAACCCACTGCCCTTCAGGTTGTTTCTGCCACAATGGAAATAAGCCTCATGGATGAGTTCAGTATCGATTGTAAGGTCACCAGCTGTGAGGTAACAGAATCCTTCACCTCCTCAGACATGGTTCCTGCGAGGGTATCAGAGTTCCTTTATTATATCACTCTGTAGACTGGCGAAATGTGCCAGATAGTTCAGAGACCTCAAGGTGAAGGTCTTTGAAGTGTAGACATGCTTCCCAAACCTGTCCATTGCCTGCGACTCCTTGTCAGGGGGATGAACAGAGGAGCTTTCGTTGGCTAGTTCTTTTCTGGTGGCCGCAGCTATGACCATGGCATCAACAGGGGGGGTTTTGAACCATAACTGCATGTCTTCTAGAGGGGCCATAATTTTATCAGGATTCCTTGGTATGGGCTCAATGGTGTCAAGCTCCTCCTATGTCTGCCATGAGACCAATTCGTGGAGCTTGTCGGCAGGTGGAATCACCCAAGACATAGATGGGCCAGTACCAAATGTCTACAGGTGAACTGATTCCTCTGAAGGGTTGCTGGGCTTCCAGCCACCTCTCTATTTCAGGATTTTGAGGATGTCTCTGAATGAGACATCTGCAGGTGACTGTGGGGAAACTTCTCCTTCCTCAAAATCTGTGTCTTCAGTGACAGATTCAGGAGAATCCAGATGCTTCCTCTTACATGTCCTCTTCTGAGGGAACTCCTCAGTGGGATAATCTGGGAGGTATCCGAAGAGGTGGAAATACCAAGTTGGGCATCAGGAGTTTTGGTACCGGCTGTCCCTGTGGGATGGTTAGCTGAGACTCTTGACACAGAGATGGAGAAGATGCAGGACCCAAGGGGATAGGACCAGTCTGTGTCATGGTAGCTGATAGGGTTCTCACCAAAGTCCTAAAGACTGACCTTCCATGACAGGGATTAGGAACCAATGTCTGAAAGGAGGGCTTTCTGTTCCTTGGACCCTCCTTGCTCCAAGGAAGGCTGCCCCAAGGAAGAAGTCAGAGCCAAACTAATTCTTGCCAAAGCTCCGAGGTGTAGAGATGGCTCCAAACCCCTCAGAATCAACTGAAACACCACAGACCTGACAGGGTAGAATATGCTTCGAGAACTCTCCAGATACAAGCATAGAGAAGCTTAATGCAAGCTCCACATCCAAGGATACACCAATCTTCAGAAATGAAGAAGGACCTGGACAACTTGGATACAAGGGCTCCAAACCAACAAAGGGAGTCAGAGGAGGAAAAGTTAGAGGTGGTGTCTTAGATGTATGGGCTTTCTGACCCAAAGGGGTAGGAGCTGAAGCAACAATTGAGTGGCTCTGTGCCGAGAGGCTCTGCCTCTGTACCCTCTCCACATCTTCTACAGAGAGGCTTCTAGAAGAGTTAGAGGCTTGCCTGGAATAAGAATCCAGTCTATAAAGAAAGGGAGAAGGTACTCTTGATGGGACCATTTCCACAGATGAGGAGTACCTCATGCTAGGAAGTACATCCAGTAGTCCTGGCAGATCAGATGAATCCTTAGTTTTTGGAGACTTTGGATCCAAAGAAACAGTCCGATCCAAAGAAAGACTTTTTCCTGTTGCCTGATCTGAGGGGTTCAGATTTGATAGTTTAATTTTCTTTTTTTTTTTTTTTTTTGGACAGATCCAAGGAAACTGTTGGATCCGAAGAAGGCCTTTTTGAAGTTTTCTCCGAGGTCTTAGAAGAAGCAGAATAAGAGCTTGGAAATGAATCAGACAACTTTTTGGATGTTTCACCAGCTATGGCATCACTAAAAGAAGATGATAAAAGCCCCTTTAAGATTAGTTTGTTCTTGTGTTCCACTAATGCTCGGGGGTTGAAGGCATAACATATCGCACAACTCTCTTGCAGGTGGAGTGGGCCAAGGCAGTAGACACAAATGGTGTGCGAGTCAGAGAAGGGAATCTTTTGTCCACACTTCTTAAAACCTGCAGGGTTTTTTTTCTTTGTCAGCCATGTTAGCTCAGAACAAACTGCTATATAAACTACCTCACAGAAGAACTGTAGCAGAAAAGTACAGTTTTGTACCTACCATAAATGTAGATGTTCAAGTGTATACACTGCTACAGTCATTACACTTGGGTTATCCTGCCATCAGGCTGTCCCTCAGTCGGCCTGAGTTCCAAAGTCTTGGTCCAGCGTCGGTTGCTGTCGCTTCTTCCCTGACGTCAGTGCGCCAGGGGTATATAAGATGCAGCCGATGCCATTTTCTTCAGTTTTTCTTGCCCCAGATGTCAGGTGCCCCCAAAAAGGTAGGCAATGTAAATTGCTAATAAAACATACATAAGAAAAGCAATCAAAAACTTTCAGTTACCAGCAAATACTCCCCATAGGTAGCAAAGGGTAGAAGGCTTAGGTAAGTACCAGCAAGTAAAAGGGGAAGGAGGGAGGGTAACCTAGACTGCAGCAGTGTATACACTCGAACATCTACATTTATGGTAGGTACAAAACTGTACTATGTTCATCGTGTTACACTGCTGCAGTCATTACACTTGGGTAGAATCCCAAAGCTGAGGTAGGGTGGCTGGTACTATAAGGCATTAGGGGTGCTATAAGGCCCTGCAGCACTGGATTTAGAGTAAAGAGGTAGATGGTAATGCTTGGTGAAGGTATGTACAGAACTCCAAGTTGCTACTACCAAAATGTCCTTTGTAGGTACTCCTTTGAGGTAGGCAGTTGAAGTGGCTGTTGCCCTGGTGGAATGAGACCTAATGCTGTTAGGTACAGTTTTCCCATGGTGTGTATAGCAGAAATGTATACAGTGCCCTATCCATTTTGAAATGGTCTGTTTTGAAATGGCTTTTCCCTGTGTTCCTGCAGCATATGCTACAAACAATTGCTCAGTTTTCCTGAAAGCTTTTGTTTTGTCCAAGTAGAAGCATAACTGCCTGTGTATGTCCAAGGAATGCAGTAGTCTCTTCCCTTTATTCTGTGGATTTGGATAAAAAGTTGGCAAGTGAATAGTTTGGTTTAGAGCCACACTTGATACCACCTTTGGCATAAAAGTAGGGTTTGTTCTTAAAGACACCCTGTCTTGGTGGAAAATGATGAAAGGTTCCACTGCCATTAGTGCCTGTAATTCTGAAACTCTTCATGCTGAGGTTATTGCCAGGAGCAGAGCAGTTTTCCAAGAGACATATTTTAAGTCTGCTGAGTTAGCTGGCTCAAAAGGAGGTAAAGTTAATTTTCCCAAGACGAAGTTGAGGTCCCAAGTTGGAGTTGGTGCTCTACAGGGCGGTCTTATGTTTTTAGCCCCTCTGAGGTACTGTTTTAGCAAAGGATTAGAAAAAATTGGTGGGTCTGTGTTGTAATGAGCAGAGATGGCAGACACAGGGATCTTAATGGATGAAAAGGAAAGGCCTTTGTCCAGCATCTCAGTTAAGTATTGTAGTATCTGAGGAATATTTGGGACAAGAGGGTCAAGGGTGTGAGCCTGGTTCCAGGCACAGAATCTCTTCCATTTATCGGAACAGGCTTTCCTGGTGCTAAGCCTTCTGGCCTCCAGAATGACATCCATAACAGCTTTGGAGAGAGGCATTGCTTGCTTGACTAAGGAATCTGCCATGCAGCCAGGTTTAAAGTCTTGAGCTGACCGTGAAGTATCTGATTGTTTTGCTGAGTCAGAAGTTGTGGGATTTGAGGCAAAATCCATGGTGGACCTTGTGCTAAGTTCTTTAAGATTGGGTACCAGTGCTGGCATGGCCAGTCTGGGGCAATCAGGATCATCTTTGGCTTTTCTTGTCTTGCTTTTATGAGTACCTTTGAAAGGAGAGGTAGTGGTGGGAAAGCGTATACTTGTAAGTTTTTCCAGCTGAATGAGAGGGCATCCACTTTCCATGCTTGTGGGTGGTAAGTCCTTGTGCAGAATTTCTGTAGCTGGCAATTCATTGAGGATGCAAACAGATCTATGTCCGGGCTCCACCATTTTTGTGTTATCATCCTGAACATTTGTGGATGTAATTTCCACTCGTGCGGATCCATGATGTTTCTGCTTAAGTCGTCTGCCAGTGTGTTTTTCTCTCCTGGCAGGAATTGTGCTTGCAGATGAACTTGATAGTTTAGAGCTGTGTTCCACAAGGTCATGGCTTGTCTGCAGAGGGGATATGAATGAGTGCCCCCTTGCTTGTTTATGTACCACATAACTGTGGTGTTGACTGTCTTTAGTAGTAGTTGTCCTGGAATGCAGAAGGTCCTTGAAAGCTATAAGGGCATTTTGTACAGCTAGCATCTCATTTTGATTGATGTGAAGATGCCTTTGTTCTGCAGGCCACTTGCCCTGAATACAATTTCCTGCCATGTGTGCTCCCCAGGCGTAATCCAAAACATCTGTTGTCAGTGTTTGCCTGGCTGTGGGTTGAGTGAAAGGCTGTCCCTTGTTGAGGTGACAGGCTTGAGCCCACCATTGAAACTACTGTTGAAGGCAAGGAATTAGTGGTATTACTGTTTCCAAACTGTGACAGTGTTGAGACCAGACACTCTTTAGGTACCATTGTAGTTTTCTCATATGCAGTCTGGCATATGGAATTAGTAGTATGCAAGATGCCATGTAACCCAAGGCCTGCAGAATTTTTCTTGCAGGGAGTTGGGTTTTTGTTGCCATCAATTGGAAATATTGAGTCAGTTGTCCTTGCTTGTCTGGCGTGAGATAAGCCATCTGGGCCATTGTATTTAAGCTGGCACCCAGGAATATTATCTCTTGTGAGGGCACTAGTTTTGACTTCTTTTCATTTACTGTGTACCCTAAGCAAGTTAGCAATCTTTTTACAAACGCCAGATGCTTTAGAAGAATGTCTTTGCTCTCTGCTTGAATAAGGCAGTCATCCAAGTAAGGGTAAATTTGAATTCCTTTTTGTCTGCAAAATGCAATTACTGATGTCAGGCATTTTGTAAAGACCCTGGGCACAGTAGATAAGCCAAAGGACAGTGCAGAGAATTGGTAATGCATTGAACCTGTTAAGAATCTGAGGTATCTTCTGCAATTTTGTCTGATAGGGACATGCAGGTATGCCTCCTTGAGGTCCAAAGTTACGAGCCAAGCTTTCTTGCCCAGCATGGGAAGAAGCTGCTGTAGTGTCAACATTTTGAATTTTGGAACATCCAGGTAAGTATTTAGCGAAGAAAGATCCAGAATGGGCCTCCAGGCTTTGTCCTTTCTGGGAACCAGAAAGAGTCTTGAGTAAAATCCTTGTCCTTGCTCCTGTGTTGGTACCTTTTGAATAGCTCTCATGTCCATGAGTGCTGTAATTTGTCTTTGAGTCTCTGCCCATTGATTTGGTGGCAGATTTGGCATTCCTTTTAACCTTGCAGAGTGTGAAAGTGGAACCTGTAACCTTGAGACACAATATTGAAAACCCATTTGTCTTTGGTGATCATATGCCAATTGTGACAGAAAAGTGCCAGTTTTCCCCCCAAGGGAGCTGCCAAGAGAGAAGTGTTTGGCAGCTGTAGTGGGAAGTCATTGGGACTGTTTTTTATAAGGTTGAGGCCTGTCTTCCCCTTCTTTCTGGGTTGAAGCACCCCATTGTCGAGGTCTGTAAGGACCTTGTGGTTGACCTCTGCCTCTTGAATGTCTGTATCTGCCCCTTTGAGGTCTGTCTGAAATTGGAAAGGACCAATTGTTTGTCGGCCAATTTCTGATAAATCGAGGAGGCTGAACCTGTAAGAAATCTTTCACCGTTTGCATAGATTTTGCTTTATCCTCCATTTTCTTTAATACCTCTTCTGCCTTAACTCCAAATAAAACATCCTGCTGCAAAGGTGCATCCAATAATTTTGCTTTAACATGATCTGGTAAGGTCTGCTCTTTTAACCAAGCATGTCTTCTAATGACAGACCCTGTAACTGCTGCTCTACAGGAGGCCTCTAATGAATCAAAACCACATTGCAAAGTATGTTTTCCCACTTGTTCAGCTGCATGTAGTAAATCTTGCATTTCCTTATAGTTTGGAAGATCTGAATTTGGAAGCATTTTTTGTTTCAACTGAGACATCAAATATTGCTGATATTTAAGCATGTGAAACTGGCAATTTAAGGCCCTCATTGCTAAAGTTGCAGATGTATATACTTTCTTCCCCCATCTGTCTAATGCTCTGGAATCTCTGTCAGAGGGAACTGGATTTTTTGCTTTAGAGGCCTTTATCCCTTTGGGACCCTGGGAAATAGTTTCAGGGTCAGCAACAGGGCTTTTATAAAGAAATTTGTGAGAGTCAGGGACTCTGTAGTATCTGTCTGGCTTAACTGGAGCAGGAGGTAAAGAATCAGGATTTAAACTGGATTCGGATTACACATCATCCACAATATCTAACACTGGCGGAATAGCAAGGGGTCTGTGTTGAGGTAATAAAAGAAAATCTCTGAGCCTTTTCTTGGATTCTGAATAATCCTGGCCCTCCCAATGGAAATGCTCCCTCATGGTATGCAAGGTTTCCCCAAAGGAGTAGTCCTCTGGTGGAGAGGCTGAAGGAATAGATTCCTCAGCATCAGAATCCTCATAAGGGGGTAAAGAGTATCCTTGGTCTGAGGATGAATCTGAAGAAATGGACACCTGGTCAGATGAGTCATAGTCTTCATCCTGCTTAGGCCTTTTATCAGGAGGGGGGTGGGACCCGCTGATCAGGGTAATTAGATCTTCGGCCATTTTGAGCATCTGTTTCTTAGGCATGGAGGCCTGTCCTGGTGATTGTTGTAGTTGTTTCTTTGTTTTTAAAGGGGTTTTAGATTTAGCAGAAGATTTAATGGTTAACTGAGTAGGTCTGAAAACACCCTCTGAAGCTGCGGGTTATTCAGCTACTCCGGATCCCTCTGAAGGGATAGTGTCGGTAGGCCATAAATCTGGTGAATCCGAAGGCCCAGCCATCTCCACGTGGGAGTCAGAGGTGGCCTGTGGTTTTGTAGATGCGGTCATCAGGGGCTGCGTAGGTGCCTCGCTGAAAACCGGCGACTGGCCTAGAAGAGATGTCGTCAGTTTTGGGCCTCAGATGCCTGTCCTTGTCTTTGCGCTTTTTGTGTATTCCGGTCATCGGTTGTTCCGACTGCATGGTGTAATTGAATTTTCTGCCAAAATAATGTCGGACAAAATCAAACCGACGTTTAATAGTGCGCTTGTTAAACTTAGCACAAAACCGACAACCTGTGACGTCGTGGTCTGGGCCTAGGCATGGGATACAATAAGAATGGAAATCCTTATGAGGTATTTGGTTCCCACAAGAAATACAATTATTAACTTTTACTGACATCGGTCTGAGGCAAGAAAAAGTTTTCCCAAAGGGGTACTTAGCTTTGTAGAAGACTTTGGTTCTGGATTCGGAATGAAAATCTCAGGAGTCTGCCAACCGGCACTTGCGAACTGCTTTTGCTTCGGGCACTGCACGGCAAGAAAGACTGAAGAAAATGGCGTTGGCTGCATCTTATATACCTCTGGCGCACTGACATCAGGGAAGAAGTGACAGCAACTGACGCCAGACCAAGACTTTGGAACTTGGGCCGACTGAGGGACCGCCTGATGGCAGGATAACCCAAGTGTAATGACTGCAGCAGTGTAACACGATGAACATCAACAAAAAGCAATATAAACTTAAGGCAAGCAACTATCAAAATATTGGAAAAACTTTTTTTTGTTTTAAACAAGACAAGGGGAGAAAGGCACTACCTACAAATGTAGTAAAGACTACAGTAAATGTAGAAGGGTAAAAGAGAGAAAAAACAGGGAGAAAGAGATACTAATAATAGTATCTAGATTACGCTAGTAAGAAAGAAAAATTAAAGAAAGATTATCGCAGAAGTAAGAAACACAAGTACTTATCTATTGCAAGTAGCACAAGAGTTAAACCACGTCTTTCACCTAATAGCAACAAACAAGATCTAAGTTAAAGGGGAGGGTGCATTGTGGGTAAGGGGAAAAGCTCGAGAGTTCTAAGTTGGAACAAGCTTTTTACAGCAGCCAAGTCAGATCCGATGCGTCAGATCCGAACCCATCAGTCGGGGACGGAATGAAAATTGACAACATCAGATCTGTACTACTTATCCGAGTTGAATGCTTGTGCATAAAGGCCCAACCCTGTAATATAGAAAGGGAATTTACCCTGTATCTGACACAGGGTTTCACCATGCTTTAATGTTCTTGGCTAACCTCAATAAGATCATTAGTCACGCCCATGTTTCCTGATTAGCTTCTTGACTGGTATACCCATATTACCAACTTTCTATCTTAAAACACCAGTGAGGTACTGGGGTTCTTTTGAGTAGTACTAGCTCAAATACGCCAAAAGCCCTACTAAATTCTATGAGGTAAACAATACAGAATGCTTTCACTTTTTACTGTTATAGTGGAATAAGCCAAATGTTTATAAATACATTTGGGTCAACAAGCATTCTACTGTCTCCATGCTATAGGGTAGTTGAAGGCCTATTCTTATAACATATCCCCAGTGGAAAAACATTTGCGATATCTGTCTTCCCGTCAGATGATTGTTAACACTTAATGTTTTTTAGCCCTAAAAAAGTGTCCCAATATTTTTGTCTATTTCTGTTTTACAACTAATAGCGGAAAGAAATCAATACTGTGTTTTGATTGGTGCTTCCCTAAACCCACTTCTTTGGGCATCATACCACCGAGTCTGAACATGTATCCTAAATCTCCTCTCAGAGTATGTGCAAACATTCTAATTTATGGTTACATTTCTTCTGCTTAGACATTGTAGCCTCAATGTATCCCAGTAAGAAAGTCTTGTTTCCTTATTTCTGCACTAATGTGACTAATTTGATTGGACCTCGTACATTGCTCTCCCTTTTCTATCAGCTTCTGTAGAAATTGGCCACAGGTATCACCCTGACAGCAAAGTTCAAGTGTTTAAAATATCGGATTTTTTTTAATTCAGTTTGTGATTAACACTATGAATTAAAAATTGCGTTTTCGTAAAAAACTTCATCAGATACACACACTTAAATGTCCTACACTTGTTTAAATAATAAACTTGTAATAGAAGAACAAATCACTACTGTTGAAGCAATTAAATAGAAACCAATAGAAGTGACTAGAACTGTTTTAAAAAAACTCAAAACATATTAAAATCCATGAATGAATGTTAACTAAACATACACTAAAAAACATTAATTGTACTCAATACTTAAAAATGAATACAATTGATTATACAATCTTTCACATAAAAAGAATGAGTTTAAATTAACTAATAATAAGTAAATACAAAGTCAGTGACACGACATGTTAATTGCTAATTGTTAATATACGAGTTTTATATATGAACATCTTTACCAGATGAGTAAGGTGAATTTAAATAATGCGCTTATCCGCCACAAGACAGTATGTCATCAAGCATCATTTTTATTTTTTGTTTTGGAAGTTGTGTGAGGGGGTATGTGGGAAGCTAAGTTAGAATATCGGGAGCTCTATTGGCAAATAGTGCTGGAAGCCACAAGACAGCCAGGGCTAAATGACATGCTTTCCATTTTGCCTGTATTGAAATTAAGAGCTGCCAAACTGTAAAAAGGTTCTTTACCCCTAGAGGGCAGCAATTAACATGTCACATCACTGACTTTGAATTTACTTATTATTAGTTCATTTAAACTAGTCATTTTATGTGAAAGATTGTATAATCAATTGTATTCATTTTTAAGTATTAAGTACAATTAATGTTTTTTAATGTATGTTTAGTTAACATTCATTCATGGATTTTAATGTTTTGAGTTTTTTTAAAACAGTTCAAGTCACTTCTATTGGTTTCTATTTAATTAATTAATTGCTTCAACAATAGCGATTTGTTCTTCTATTACAAGTTTATTATTTAAACAAGTGTAGGACATTTAAGTGTGTGTATCTGATGAATTTTTTTACGAAAACGCAATTTTTAATTCATATCGTCAATCACGCAACATTTGTTACTTTTGTGGAGTGAATAAACATTCAACTTCGGCTTGTTCTCAATTTGGTTGCTTTCAATGAATTGTGCTTTTGATTTTAGTTGTTATCATTCACTGACATCTATCCTTGATTTCTATGAATTTCCTGCAAAGAACACACTTAGTCAAACATCTGATCATTTGTTTCTATTCCTGAAAAGTAAAGTTTTGAAGACGATTCATTAGAGTAAGCCCCAAACCTTCAGCCAACTCCTTTAAATGCCCTCATTAATAACACACACTGATTTGCATAGAACTTCCCCCAAGCAAACCTCCATTATTTATTATTTTATTTTACATTTGTTGACTGGGAAAGTTCGACTGGATATATGTCCATTTTCAGCGGAGGCCCAGGGAGAAAAGCTCCACATATAATACTAAGCAGTTGTCTAAACAAATTTTAGTGACTCTTAGACTAATAAAACTCAAATTAGAGTTACATTTAAAACATATTTAAAAACAGATTATTTACAAGTACAGTCATATAACATAACATAGCAAGGGTAGTGATTTGTTGCCAGGGCTAACAAATTTGTTAGGAAGAGTTCTTAAGAGAGAGAGAAGGAAAGCAAGAGGAATCCAGTAATTTAGACTTTAAAGTAATCAGTCAAGAGGAGACCATGTCAGTCAGAATTTCAGCATGGGCATAAGCCATTGTGATTTTAGAAAGATTCTAAGTTGTTTTTTGAAGAGTGGAGGGGATTGTCTGGGATGTTAGTTCACTTGGAAGCTTGTTCCAAGAGCTGCCAATAGAGTTAGTAAACAGGCAGTCCCCAGATCTGTTGTTGGATTTTAGGGTAGAGACAAGTACTCTGTTTGCAGATCGTAAGGTTAAAAGACTCTGATAGGTGCTAATAAGGTTTCTGAGTATGGGAGTATTTGAGGGATGATACAGGATCTTGTAAGTGATTATGAGTTGTTGAAAAAGAAACTGGCTTTTCAGTTCTAGCCATCGAGAAGTTTGAGATTATCGCAGTGGTGGGTACGATATGGGGCATCAGTGGCAAATCTGGCTATGTTGTTGTAAGATGTTGCCACCTTATTGATATTGCTTTTGGAGAGGTTTGTATAAATTGGGGAGGCATAGAGGAGGGTAGATATTAGATTAGCTTGGGCAACAGTAGTCCTGGCTGAAGGTGTGAGAAAGGGTTTAATTCTGTAAAGGGAACCAAGTTTTCTATTAACTGATTTGATAGGTTGATATGTGTGTCGAAGTTAAGATTATGGTCAATTGTTACTCCTAAAAGTTTGGTGGTTATATCAGGGGCTATTTTGGTGCCATTTTAGATATGACTTTAAAGTTTATGGGGGGGTTTGAGTGGGGGTGAACAAAAGTAATTTAGTTTTTTTAGGGTTCAGTAGGAGACAGCTTGAAATGGAACCAGTTTTCTACTAAGGAAAATATTTTTTGGGTCCTTGATTGAAGTTGGGAAGGTGAGGAGGTGGCACAGATTAAGGGTGAGTCATCGGTATATTGTATACAGGTGGTTTTTGGAAGGGAGGTTGCCAGATCACTAATGAAAATAGTAAAGAGGAGTGGTCCCAAAATCAATACTTGTGGGAATACGATTCTAATAGGGAGCAGAATGGACAGTTCATTGTCCCAGAGGACTGCTTGCTGTCTATTTCCTAGGTAAGATTTAAACCATTTGACTGTTTGTGTATCTAATGAGAGAGATTTGAGTGCATATATCAATAGTTCATGATTCACCATGTCAAATGCTTTGGAGAGATGAATAAACAGGGCAGAGGATAGGAGATTTTGATTTCTATTTTTATTTATACAGTCTGTAAAGCATAAGAGAGCTGTGGAGGTGCTATGATATGGTCTAAAGCCATGTTGGCAGTCTACTAGAAAGTGATTTTGGAGGAGATGATTAAGAAGTTGACGATAAATGCATCTTTCCATAATTTTTGCTATATGTGACAGAAGGGCTATTGGGCAGAAGTTTGAAAGTTCACTTGAGTTTCCTCCCTTGTGGAGGGGGATAATATGTGAAACTTTCCAGAAGTTTGGTATGGAACATTCTGTAATGGTTCTATTAATTAAGATGGAAATGGGGAAGGCAAGTACTCCAGCTGCTAATTTCAGATATTCAGCAGGAAGAAGATCAGCTGATGGGGTGCAAGGTTTGAGTTTGAGAAGTAGGATGTGTATGAGAGAAGTAGGAATGGGCTGTAACTGTAAATGTAGTGAGTTAGTCAACACAGTTGGGTTGGACACTGCTGGTAAAGAATTTGTTAGAGATTGGTCAGTTTGAGAAATATCTGTTAAAAGTGTCAGCAATTTGGGTGGAAGAATGTTGAGTCAAGTTAGATTGTGTGGGTGTTTTAGAGTGGCCAGGATGAAGTAATTTGTTTATTCCTAACCAGAATTTTTGTGGGTTTTGATATTGGGTTTGTTGGAATTGTAGGTAATAATTTTTTTTTTGTCTTGGAGTATGGCTTTCTTAGTGGCATTTTTGAGCTGTCTAAAGTTTAAGTGATCCGTTAGATCTTTTGTATGTCTCCATTTGGTCCATATTTTATTTCTAAGTCACATTTTTTGCCTTGTATATTTTGTGAGCCAGGGAGCTGGTTTGTTCCTAATTCTGATTATACGAGAAGATGCATGGTGCTCTAGGATTTGTAAGAATTTATTGTTAAAATATGAGACAGCTTCCTCAAGTGGTAGCTATTTTAGGGGGTCCAATTGCAAACTCTAAGCTCTGCTTGAAAGTTGACTGGGTTTAGATTTTTTGTGTTATGGGTGGTTCTGAAGTTTACTTGATTGGGTATTAAGGTTTT
Organism: Protopterus annectens; assembly: GCF_019279795.1. Lineage (NCBI taxonomy): Eukaryota > Metazoa > Chordata > Ceratodontiformes > Protopteridae > Protopterus > Protopterus annectens. The sequence continues at coordinate 1,023,762,313 of NC_056743.1, forward strand.
TAATTTAGTTATAAAGGTAAGAGAGTGGTTACTGATATTGTCAGGAAGTATGTCTGTTTTTTAAGATTGGGGGTTACTGTTAACTAGTATCCAGTCTAAAGTGTTTTGTTTATTGCTGGGTTTGTGTGTTCTTGTAGAGAAGGTGATGGTTTGATGAAAGCCATGAAGGTTTATGTGGGTAGTAGGATTATCAGATGAGCAACTTTTCCAGTCAATATTGAGATCACCAAGGAGTATGGTTTCTTGTGGGAAGTTTGAGGAGAGCCAACAGAGGATATTTTCAACGGTATTAATGTTATTACCTGGGGATATGTAAGAGCAGATAATATAAATGGATTTATTAGCATTATTTGCAAGCTTGGACATTAAGATTTCGGCATTGCAAGGTGAAGGTTGTGTCATATCTAGGCTGGAAAGTTGCAGCTCAGATTTATATAGTATTGCAACCTCAGCAGGAATGGAACAATCCATTCTGAATCCATTCAGGTGATGAACATTGGTAAGTTATTTTCTGCTGTGCCATGGTCCAATGTAGAAAGAAGCAGAGATTCTCAAATGTTGCATGTGTACCCTGAATGTAGTTGTTAATGTTGTATTCCTCCTCACATTTCAATCTTAACAATACCATGTCTTGGACAAATGGACATCAGGCAAAATACTACATGTGTGTTACTCTTAGGCCTAATCAATTAAATTCAGATACTACATATGATGATTAAAGCAGCATCAAATTAAGAGTATTTTCTGGTGAACTGTACTACTCCGTACTTTTTTTTTATTTTGTTCCATTCCTACTTCCTGAAATGCTCTATTCTGATCCTGCAGATCTCAGGAGACAACTTTCAGCCACTGGTAGTAATCACTCCCTCTCCCCCCCCCCCCCCCACAAAGGAGGGTTCATCCTAGACTCTTCCTTCAAGGGATACCAGCAGGCACTGGTTAGTCTTACTTCATTCTAAAATGTCTGCCTGGTGCCAGAGTCACTAACTGATATTGGTTACCAATGACAGCTTGATACCCTGCCATTGCACTAATGAAATGACTTCTGGTTGAGTAAAGAAGTTCACTTTCACCATATATTCCTCTACCTATATTAAGCAGGTATCCATTTGAGGCCCTAAACATGGCTCCCTGTTACCCTTCTGCCTATATAATTACTTAACAGGGACATTACTGTCCCCAACCCACATCCCCTCATTGATATTTCAGGATGCCTGCAAATCTAGAGCCAGATTCCAAAAGACTGGTTCATGGTGTAAGCCACTTACACCAAGAGCAAGTCTTTTACAATCTGACCTCTGGGCTCTATTAGTCACAACCCCTGCCCCAATTTAAAAATGAAAATGACTTTGGCTTTCACACTGCGTTTGATTAAGCTCCATCTTATGAGGTGTGATTATCAGTACCCACACAAGGTAGATTCCACCTGTAACCATACCTGTTTTCAGTTTATGGCCTGCACTAATCTCATGAGCATCTGTACCTGTGATGTGACAGTAGCTTGTCCCCAACACCCCCAAAAAAAAATTTCTATCACTGTAATGAATATAACAAATAGAAGGCAAACACTGTATAGCTAGGTGAATACATTTATAACACACTGATATCTTTGGCATTATATCTTAAATAAACATTATATATACTTTTAATGTGCTAATGGTTTTAAAAAGGAAAATGCTGATTTTGGAAGCATTAGAGGATGTGGGTTTGAGCAGAAAGCAAACACTTTAAGAATGACAAAACATTGATTTGGTGTAGAGCAGTGCTTGTGCAATTTATCACTTGTTGTAAACTCTCTAACTTCCATCCAGAAAACTTTAATGCTGTCCTCTCTACAGTAAACTGGAAATTCCTTACCCAACTCCCACTAGAAGAAGCAGCCCTAGCTTTTAACTCCACCTTCCTTCGCATCTTAGACTCACTTGCTCCCCCTCGCAAAGTCCGAATTAAGTCCACCATATCTCCGTGGCTTTCAAAAGCCCCTCGTACCCTTATAATAACTAGAGACAAACTATGCTCTCTGCAGACTTACAAAAATACAAACAACTCGGAAATCTGACAAAAAACACATAAACAAAGATAAAAAGGACTTCTACAACAAACCTCCCACAGCCCTAAAATCTAATCCTAAAAAATTCTGGAACTCTATTAACCAAATATTACATCCCGGTTATCTTAGCTCCCCCAATCCACGCCCAGACAAGACATCTGAAGAAACTGCCACTATCTTCAATACCTATTTTATTGATTCAATATCTAAGCTACTGAACCCTAACCTAAACTCCTCTACTACTAACATCTCCAACTTTTCTGAACCTACTCCTAATACTATCTCCTCAAATACCTTCTCCCTCAAACCTGTACCTACTAGCTACATCAAAACTCTACTCTCTAAATTAAAACCATGCTCAGCATCAGCTGACAATATTCCTTCCACTTTTCTTCTACTAGCAGCTGACTCTCTTGCTCTCCCTGTATCTATCCTAATTAATTGCTCTATCTCTGAATCTAATGTCCCTTCCATCTGGAAACAATGCTACACTCTACCTATACACAAAGGAGGAAACTCCTCTGATATCTCCAACTTTAGACCTATCGCTATCCTCTCCCCGCTGTCTAAAGTACTAGAAAAATGTATTCATAAACAAGTTATGCAGTATCTAATACTGGAAAATCTGCTTACACCCACTCAGCACAGCTTCAGACCCAAACATAGCACCACTACAGCTCTATTATAATTCCTCATCACTGTCTCTATAGCTATGGATGACCATAAACTTATTTTTTGCCTATTCTTGGACCTCTCAAAAGCTTTCAACACTGTCTCACACTCTCTCCTGCTGCACAAACTGCATAACCTCCACTTCTCCTCTGATACTGTTGCATGGTTCTCCAGCTACCTCACTGATAGAGCTCAATCTGTGAGATGGCACTCTGCACTCTCCCCTCCTCTCCCTGTCAAAATGGGTGTACCTCAAGAGTCTATCCTAGGGCCTTTACTAATCAGCTCTATACCACCTGTCCTCAGTCATCTTTAGTGCAATATGCAGATGACTCTACAGCCATCACCACAGCCAACTCTCCCTCTAAGCTCTTCTCATCTACTCCGGCATCTTTTAACTTAGTTGAAACATGGCTCTCCAACAACCAGCTCATCCTTAACCCTAAAAAAACAAAGCTGGTACTCTTCCTACCTAAAATGTTCAACAATATTAAACCCTACTTCTCCATACAGTCCCTTAATAACACTCCCATTCAGGTAGAATCCAGTACTAAGCTCTTAGGCGTAACCATCAACGATTAGCTTAAATTTGACTTGCATGTTAACTGTATCAAAAAGACTCATTCAAAACTAGGGCTCCTTTACCGTAACAAGAAATTCCTTACCTCTGAAGCCAAGATTACTGTCTCTCTTACCTACCTTCTACCCAGTCTAATTCTCACAAATCTTAACTCACGACTCCTGACCAAACTTGAATCTATCTACAACAAGGTAGTTAGATTTGCTGCCCAACAAACCTGCAAATCCCATCACTCTCTGTCTCTCTAAAACACATAAACTGGCTTGAATTACCCCCACCAGCTTCTTCTCTCTCAGCTCCAGATCATCCATTCTATCCTATACCAGCCTTCCTGCTGTCCAGCACTATCCCCTCTCATCTCCCATAATTCTCCCCCCAGACCTCTCCGAAGCTCTAACCAAGACCTACTACAAATCTACAAACCCAAGTCTAAATTTGGACGCAACATGTACAGCTATCACCCCACTATTGCCTGGAATAGATTCCCACTAGAAATCAGGACCCTTGCACATCCTAAACAATTTAAGACAGCCACCAAAGAGCACTTTAAAAGTCACTGGTCCTGCCACTGCACTCTCCCTCCTTAACTTCCCCTACTTCTCATACCTTAATCTACTTTCTGCCCTTAACTCACTCTTCTCACTAGCTCTTTCCAATCTTCCTTGACTACTCTTTCTACTGTCTTCTAAAATTTATTAAGCAAATTGCAATTGTAATTGTCTTGCCTTCATGCAACTACATCATGATAAAACTGTTTTTTGTAACCACTTACCCCAAAAACTATACTCATCTTAATGACATATTTATTTTTATACATCTTGAAATAGTTATGCTATACTCCTCAGTATTGACACTGTATAGCATTGTATTGCTACTTAATGCCTTGTAATAATCCTGTAACATTGCTGTTTAATGCTAATTTATAATGAAGATCGTTTAATATGCTGGAGCTTTTCTCCCTGGGCCTCTGCTGAAAAAGGGCTCTTCAGCTCAGTTGGACAATCCCAGTCAACAAATGTAAAATAAAATTAGGTTAAGATATTAGTCAGTAGTACATAGTGGTTATGTTTAGCAAGCATACGTTCAACCTCTTTGACCAAGAAATCTGGACAAAGCCTAAAATAGTGGGGGGACAAAGGACAAAAAATAGGGACAGATTTTAAATATTGCTCTTATAAACTTAGAAAGTTTCTATAATAATAGAATTTGTGTCGGCATACATTTTCTGAAAGATATGAACTATGAAACAAGTATAATACTGAAATATAGGTCATTATTTAGTGACGTCAGTCCTCAGTGACGTATGTTAGCAAGGCATAATCAAAAGTGTTAGCGCATGGCATGGAAGACTTCCATTGAATAGTTACAGAAGTGTGTACTTCACTGCAGAGATTTGGAAAAATGATAATAGTGCTATCTATATGAATTCATGTGAAAAAAGCTAGGTTATGAAAAAAAAGAAAAACATTTGGTCCTCAAAGGTAGCACTAAGGCATATAAGAGTAGCATTTCTGAAGGAGGTGGAGGAGCTGAAGATTAAAATACATACAGTGAGGCAATAAAAAGATTAGCTGTGATAGTAAAGCAAGCTACCAAATGGGCATGAAATAAGAAGAAGTGATCTTGGGTCTGTGAGGGTGATCACTTTTTTTTAGCAATTTATCACAGACAACGCAGACAGCTTAGCAGTGAAGTATATGCTCAACAGCCCCAACATGTCAAAAACAATGAATGGATATTTTTGCCTCAACATCCACACAAGAAAAAAATGCAGTAATGGATCTTCTCTGACCTACTGAATCGCACTTTAATCTGTTGATGAAAAAAAGGATTCACCCATCTGTCTCTTACAGAAGAGAGAGTAACTAAAAGAAAAGCATTTCCTGAAGAGGAAGTAGCTAAAAGAAAAAGATTTCCTAAGTTATAGAGAATACCTCCTATATGGAAGAGAATGTCTGAGTATAAAAAATATAACTCACCTAGGCTAGTGTTTCACCATGTGAGTTTGCTATATTGCTATATGTAGCCCTTTCACTTTTAGCAGTTTGTTTTTAAACGTGGCATTTTTTCAGTGACTAGGGTAACTGCACAGTAATAAAAAAGGAAAATTATAATATTTGCATTTTTTCATGTAGTATACATATGTTTTCCTTTTAACAATTTACAAAAGCCATGCCTTTCCTTAACTTTTATTCCTCATGACCATTATTCTGCATGTAGGAGTATAAATACCATCTTGGGTCTTCCCTGAAGAGAGACCACCAGCCTCTAGTGCAACTAACCTGATCAACAAAGGATAAAAATTAATAAATAAATAAAATTGTTTTCATAAATTCCATGTATTTCTATGCAACTTACTCAGTTTTTCTAAAGATCCCACCTCCATTTATTTTACCTCCTCTTCAGTATTCAATATTTCAGTTACAGCTGGTTTAGATTTTGATTTCCATTTTCTAGTTGTACATCAGTGTGTGTATGTTCCTTTAAGAACTATTCCAGTCAGTGGACACGTGCAAGCAAGAGTGCCATTTTGTAGTGAGCAGACAAGGTGTAAGCATGCACGTGTGTAGTAGTCAGTTCGTTTAATTTTTATGTTATTGTTCTCCATCCTGATGTGTTTGTGTGTAATAAACTACTTAAATGAACACCCAGCCACATTGTCTTACTGAATACACACAAGACAAGTGACATGGTGTCAGAACGGCATCAAGATTAAAACAATTTCTTCAAGACTATGAGGCGGGCAGTTACAGTTGGAGGAATATACAGGAGTGGATCATCCCTGCTGAAATGACTAGCAAACAGGTCAGAAAGACAAATCCATGTACTAAATCTCATTTAAATTATTTTTTTTATTCAACGAATATAAAACAAAGCATTCAAAATTACTTTCTAATTAACTGAAATGTTTGAAATTATGATGTATTGATAAAAATACTCGAAATGCTTACAAAAATGCTTGAAATAACTTCTAAATCACATAAAATGTATAGAAAAGAGGAAACAACCATTTTATTCACTATGTGCTTTTTTTGTATTAACTAAAGCTATGAGAGATATCTGGTGTGCAAAATGTTAGCAAGTGTGTGCAGTATTACAGTACAGTTATTTCTCAGAAAATGGTTATTTCAAAGAGTTTATGGTACACCTGAATATTTTTTTGAGTACCTGGTATGAGTTTATACATAATTACATGGGCGTTTTGTTGGAATGGCAGAAGGATTTCACACACCTGGTCCACTTGTACTTGATAATGTTGCTGAAAACTGGAGAGTATTTGAGCAAGAGTGTGATATTTTCATACAGGCTGCTTTTTCTGACAAAGACTCACTTACAAAGGCATTTATTCTGCTTAATTTAGCTGGTTCAGAAGCCATTGAAAGGGAGTGTTCATTTATGTATGCACCAGCTGTGTATGCAGGGGAAGGGGAAGACCACCATATAGTGGTACTAGCTGAAACTTGGGAAGACCCTGAGTGCTTAAAACATAAATTTAGAGAAGTGTGTAACTCCCAAATTAATATTACAATGGAAAGGCACATATTTTAAACAAGAAATCAAAGTCCTGCTAAAACTTTTACAGCATATACAACTGACTTGAGAAACAAGGCAAAAACATGCAAATTTGGTGATTAAAGAGATGAGTTGATAAAAGACAGGCTTGTGTATAGTATTAAAGATGATGCAGTGAGAAAGATTTTGCTTTGAGGCAGTGATTTAACTTTGAAAAAGGTCATAGAGATTTGACAGCTATATGACCTCACAGAAAAGCACACGAGCATGCTTAAAAATGAGAAATGCATACGTCCAGTGCTAATGTTGACAGTGTGTAGCACATGGTTAAAAGATACAGGCCCAAGGGTGGGGCAGTTTTAGTGAAACCCAGAGCCTTTCTAGCAAGTTCCAGGGTAGCTTCAGTAAAATCCAGAGCATGCTCAGTAAAGCACATGAGTGACTCAGCAAAATCAAAGAATGTGCCCCTAACTAATCTCATAGTCAACTGTCGTAATTGTGGTGGTAATCATGAAACTAAAAGAGAAAAGTGCTTATTTTTGGGTCAGCAGTGCCAGAAATTAAAAAAAGTGGAATCATTTCAAAAGGTTCTGTAAATCAAAAGAGGCTCATTCTTTTATAAAAAGAGAGTATTCAAAGAGGGAAGTTGATCAGTTAGAAAGCTGCAACCCTACCTTTTATGTTGATGGTGTGTCTGTGCTTGGTGAAGCAGTCAATGCAGTAGATTTGTGGGCAAAGAAAGAAGTAATTTTTACCTTTCTGATTAATAGACCTGTAGAGCTCAAAGTTGATACTGGTTCAAAGTGCAATGTTATGTCAGCAAAAATGTTTGCAAAGTAAGTGCTGATGAGAAGCTTGATCTGGCAAAGTGTGTGAAGCTTGTTGCTTATGGTGGTGAATAAATTCAAACCAAAGGCTCAGTAGTGTTTTCATGTTACTCTGCAGGGAATAGCTATGACTTGCAATTTTACATAGTCAAGAGGCACATGCAGTCATTGTTAGGTCTCAAAGACAGCTTGAAAATGGGACTGCTTTCATTTAATGCAGACGTCCACATTCTAAGCACATGTAACAATGTAAATTTCACACAAACTAGTTTTTCTATGTTGATCTTTTTGAAGACAAGTTAGGCAAACTCCCAGCTGTGTACTCCATGAAGTTAGACCCTGAAGTAAGCCCAGTTATCAGACAAGCAAGGAACGTTCTGGTAGCCTTGCAAGGCAGAGTCAAAGCTAAGCTAGATATAATGGTACATTTAGGTGTAATTTGTCCAGTAGAAGAACCAAGGAATGGGTATCCTCCATGCTCGTAGCTCATAAGAAAAGCTCAGATGATATTAGAATATGTGCTGACCCAAGAGACTTGAACAAAGCACTAAAACATCATCCAAAGCGTACAGTCAAATAATTTGCTACTTTTATGCCAAATGCCACTGTTTTTTTTTCTGTCTTAGATGCAAAAAGTTCATCTTGGCAAAATTTGCTTGACCAAAAACACTGCTGACCACTTTCAGTACACCATTTGGAAGGTACAGATTTTTGAGAATGCCATTTGTGATAAATTCTGCCAATGAAGTCTTTCAACATGCAATGGAGCAATTTTTTTATGGCTATCCATGTACTATTATAATAGATGATATTCTTGTAGGAGGCAATGGTGAAGTTGAACATGATAGAAACCTCAGGAAAGTTCTGGAACATGTTCGTGAAGTGAATCTTAAGCTGAATCCTTAGAAATGCAACTTCAGGCTATAAGAAGTTACTTATGTGTGTCATTTGTTTACCAGTTCAGGCTTACAACCAGATCCTTCCAAGCAACTTGCAATTCTTGAGATGCCAGCTCCGGACAATGTCAGTTCCTTACAATGTTTTCTTAGCATGGTCAACTGTTTGGGCAAGTTCATTCCAGATTTGAGCACATTTTCAGCATCGTTAAGAGAGCTGACATGCAAAGATATAACTTGGTCCTGGTCAGAACAACACCAGAGAGCATTTGATGTCCTGAAACAGAGAATAGCCAGTCCACCCACTTTAAGATATTATGATGTTCACAAAACTGTAACTCTTTCTTATGATGCTTTGCAGTTTGGTCTTAGTGCTGTCATTCTTCAAGAGGGCAGAGCAGTAGCCTATACATCCAGAACTCTAACCCAAATTGAAATGCAGTATGCTCAGATAGAGAAACAGCTCTTGGCAATTGTGTTTGCATGTCCAGAGTTCCATGATTATATTTATGGCTGACCTATTCAAACTGAGACTGACCACCAACCTTTGGTCACTATTTTGAGAAAGCTAATGCACACAGCTCCTGCGAGATTGCAATGCATGATGCTGAAATTGCAAAAGTACAATTTTCACTTGGTTTACACAAACGACAATCTTCTTTATCTTGCTGATACTTTATCCAGATCACCCAGAAAAAAACACTGAAAACATGACAATGAGAAACCTGATTTTGAAGTCATGGAAGTGAAAAATTTTTCCTCCACATGTCTTGATGAGCTAAGAATTCATACAGCTTCAGATCAATTCTCCTGAAACTCAACCACTTTATCAGTCGAGGACAGCCATCAAAGCAATCTTGTTTGCCACCAGATGTGAAGCAGTATTTTCATTACAGAGACGAGATTTTCATTGAAGATGGTATCATTATGAAAGGTCAAAAAGTGATTGTTCCAAAATCCTTGCAACTAGAGTATAAGATCGTGCATCATGGCCACCCAGGAACTGATTCTACCAAAAGAAGGGTGAGAGGACTAGTATTTTGGCCTTCTATGTCAAAAAACATTGAGAAAGAACTTTCAGCTTGTTCTGTTTGTAATTACGCTAAGCCACATCAACAAAAAGAACCACTTCAGCTAAGCCAGATTCCTGAACTACTCTGTTCAACAGTAACTAAAGACATTTTCAAATGGAATGGTCAGCATTACTTGGTATTAGTAGACTCTTATTCAAATTGGTTTGAGATTGACCTACTTCCTAATGTGACATCCAATACTGTCATTACCAAGTTGAAGAGACATTTTTCTGTCCATGGTAGTCCACACAAAGTTATTTCTGACAATGGTGCACAGTTTACAACTCAGGAGCTCCAGAGATTTGCTGAAACGTGGGACTTTGTTCATGGTAAGAGTACTCCTGAATACCCACAATCATATGGTTTGGCAGAACGTGCAGTTCAAAGTGCAAAACAGCTGTTAGAAAAATCTAAATGTGACAATACTGATGTTTTTCTAAATCTCAGAAACATACCTTGAGACAAGTTTTCTAGGTTTACCTGCCCAGAGGTAAATGTCGAGACAAACCAGAACCACACTGCCAATCAGTAAATATTTGTTGGTTCTAAGTGCAAAAAACAACAAAGCAGTAAAAGCTCAACTCCTAAAGAAGCATTTGTCTCAAAAGTCTTAATATAATAAAACCAGCAAACCTCTGAATGTGTTACAAGGGGGAGAGAATGTGAGGATGCAGATAGCAAAAGGATTTGAACAAATAGGACTTGTGAAACATTTGTGTGAAGAGCCGAGATCGGATCCGCCACATAACACAAGCACTCAGGTCACTCCAAGGCAAGTACAAATATGACTCGGTCATTGTCCATGCTGGTGTGAATGACCTGAGACATACCTCCCTGGACTACATGAAAAGAGACCTAGAGGAGCTCTCTGAGCATGTAGCCCAGGCCGGTATGACCCTGACCCTGAGTAGCATTTTACCCTCACCAAGAATGATGCCACAATATGAAGACAGGATGATCAATTTCAACAATTGGCTTAAGTATTGGTGTCATTCAAAGGGGATCCAATGCCTGTCAGCCTGGGATGACATGGATGGCTTGCACCTGTCACCCCTGGGCTTTTGGATATTGGCAAAGGCTCTTGCTACCCCCATAGTGCCTTTTTTAGGCAAGGCTCAAAAGACAAACCCACCTCCATAGGTATCACAAGGGATAAGAAACTAAGAGTAATGCTACTCAATGCCAGAAGTCTAAATCTCAAGATGCACGCACTTGAAACTCTCCTTAGCATGGAGAACATCGATATCTGTGCAGTAACAGAAACCTGGTTCAAGGCTCCCGAGAGCACCCCAGCACTACCAGGTTATACCTCATACCATGCTTTTTGGCCCCAAAACTTGGACCGAACCACAAAAGGAGGGGGAGTATCAATATTTGTCAAAGATACCCACACCTCCAGGTTGGTGGCACAGCACGAAGCATCAGAGACTATCCATGTGCAACTAACAGTGGGTAAAACTGCCTTCCAGTTTATAGCCTGCTACAGACCACCCTCCCAAACCCAGGAACCCCACTCGACCTTCCTGAGAACACTGGAAAATATGAAGGTCTCTCCAAACACCAGTATATTGGGCGACTTCAACTACCCAAACATAGACTGGGAGCATTACTCTAGCTCCAACACCCTAGCCCAAAGGTTCCTAGAATTTATAAACTCAAATGCTATGGAACAACTTGTTAACACTCCCACAAGAGGGGAAAACATACTGGACCTGATCATCACCAACATGAGGACTCTATGCTCCAGACCAGAAGTGTATCCCTCACTGGTAAGATCAGACCATAAACTAATCTCACTGGATATTCACATCCCGACCCCACCCCCTGCCCAGAAAACTACAGTGAAAAACTTCTCTAAAGCAAATTTCACACTCCTCAAAACCGAGGTGGAATCCTTCAAAGCCCCCGGGCCTGTGGAAAATATGGCGCAGACCACAGAATCCTTTATAAACGCATTCTATGAACAAGTTCAGGAATGCATGGATCATGCAATCCCAAATAAAACCAAGACCCAATCCTCCAAAGGCAGACGTCCTGTCTGGTGGACCCCAGCCATAAACAAATTATACAACAGAAGGAGGAAGCTACTACATGATAGAGCAAAATCCCAAAAAGGGAAGGCATCTCTGATCAGTATTAGCAAAAAACTACGGGCACTCATAAAATCGTCTAAGGCCAGCTTCGAGAGAAAAATTGCACAGGACACTAAGGATAATCACAAGGCTTTCTTTAGTTATGTTAGGAACCTGGGTGGGAATTCCCAGATATGCTCAGAATTAGTCCAAAATGACAAAAAATACACTGAACCCACAGACATTGCCAACATCCTAGCTGACAGGTTCAGCGCAAACTCCCCCCCTCCCCACCAAAAGGGTAAATATCTATCCCAGCAGAGTGCTGCCCCCCTGACATCTCAGATGCTCAGATAAGAGCCACCCTCTCCAAAGCAAAAAACACAGCATCAATGGGACCAGACGGTGTCCCGGGCTGCGTCCTACATGAACTCCAAGAAGAGCTAAACCCAAACATAAAACTACTGTTCAGTCTCAGCCTTACTACAGCATATGTACCCAAAGAGTGGCGTACAGCAACAGTGGTCCCTCTCCACAAAGGTGGTGCCTCAATGGATCGTGGAAACTATCGCCCCATAAGCCTGACTAGCTTGGTCTGCAAAGCTATGGAAAGGATCATCATGGACCTCATAAATAAAGATATTGGGGACCTACAGACACTGGATCCTACCCAGTTCGGCTTTGTTAAGGGCAGATCCTGCCTCTTAAACCCAGTTGATTTTTTTGAAACAGTCACCAAGGCCATTGATGAGGGGAAGGTGGTCCACACAGCCTACCTGGACCTCGCAAAAGCCTTCGATACAATACCCCACTCGGGCATTATAGATAAGCTCACCAGCTTAAATATAAACCCCTATGTCACTAGATGGGTTGCAAACTGGCTCAAGGACAGAACCCACATGGTTAGAATTGCTGGAGCCATGTCAGACTCCAAACCAGTTACAAGTGGCATCCCACAAAGCTCAGTCCTGGGACCTCTCTTGTTCGGTATATATTTCTCAGAGGTACAGGCCAACACGGAAGGACTGTGGCTGACCGAGTTCGCAGATGACTGCAAACTGGGCGCCATAATCGACTCTCCAGCCGACACAAGCATCCTCCAAAAGGGCCTCAAGCTAAACGCCAAAAAGTGTATAGTCATCCCCTTTGGCAAAAACAAAGTGCCCACAAATTACCACATAGGTGGTAATCCATTAAGTACAGAAAAAGTAATTAGGGACCTGGGGACCCAAGTTGATAGCAATCTCTCATTTGACAACCACATGGCCGAAGTGGTTAGAAAAACATTTTATATAGCCCACCTAATCATGAAGGGATTCACATCTAGATCAGGGGAGGTCATCATGCCTCTTTACTCATCCCTCATCAGGCCCATAATTGAGTACAATGCCCCTTTTGGGATGTACCTTACCAGACACCTGCAGCAACTGGAAAGACCCCAAAAGTACCTCACCAAGAGGATCAAAGGGCTCAAACAGATGCCATATGCTGCCCGGTTAAAGAAACTCCAGCTCTACTCAGTGGCATACCGCCTGCTCAGAGGCGATCTGTGCCTGACGATAAAGCCATGTCCAACCCGGAATTAATGGACATGCTGCACCTCAGAAAATCCAAATCCCATCGAGCTACACGCTCGAGAGACTTGAACCTCAGCACTGAAATAAATAGGGCATGCTGGAGGGACAGATTCATAACCCAGAGGCTCCCTTCACTCTGGAATAAAATCCCAGTCCAGGTTAGGCAGAGTCCCTCATTGACTCTCTTCAAGAGGAATCTTGATGAGTGGATGGGAGATCGTACGTTTACCCCAGGTATCACTTCTGTGTCACTGTTAGACAGAGGCACAGTATAGTAACCTCGAAAAAGGGCATAGCAAAATTAATTTAAAATGGGTGGCGAAAGCCAAACACTCTGGCTAGGCTTATAAATGCCCTAGGGCAGATAGCCTAGTATGAACCTATGAACACACACAGTTACCTGTCAACTGTACTGTACAGATTTGCAGAATGTCCTCATTTTTGCCTCGTATTTTTGGTCCGTTTCTCATAAAATTGGCAAATCATTGGCAAATTATTTAGGGATGAAGTCAGAAAATATAGACAGGCGTTCGTGTTTCAGACTTCATACCCTTCAGAAATTCATGCTAATGCAAAATGTGTTCTATCAACTTTCTAAGTTTGTAAGAGCAATATTTAAAAAGTGTCCTTATTTTTGGGCCTTTGTCTCCCCATTATTTATGGCTGTGTCTAGATTTCTTGCCTAAGAGGACGAAAGGTACAAGACACACACACACACACAGCGATCCCAATAAAAATCTCAACAAAGGAACAAAACTAGGGATGGATTTTAAATATTGTTGTTATAAACTTAGTTCTTTTATATACAGTATAATAACTATACATAAAACTTAATAAGCTGTGTTATCTTCATTTCACGGGTCAAACATGTTTTGTGGCTCCAGATGAATTTTATTTGGTAGGAGAAGGGTCAAAACGGCTCTTTTGATAATGAAGGTTGCAGACCCCTGCACTAGAAGAAACCATAGACAAGGAAGTCAGAACTAAAGAATTTAGAATATATCTGAGGAGTTTTACTAACAACCCATTGACGAAGGTTTCAAACCTAATTGAGACTTTCTGAACTGATTTTTAACCCTGTTTAATCATTGTTTGTTTGCTTTACCTAAGTTTTTTCTTAAAATATTTGTAATATTCAAATATTTTTCAGGCTTCTGTAAATAATGTTAATAGCTGAGTTAGTCTCATTGTTAAAAGCTGTCTGTTCAGTATGATCAGTGTATTAGACAGTGTTTATTCTCTTGTTTTATCTTTAATAAAAATATTGGGAAAAAAAGAACATTTCCCAGTGACTGTCCCTGTTGTTAAACTCATTTCTAGTTATTACATTATGAGGTCAGCTTGTATCTCAAGACCTAATTCCAAATACACAGCAACCTGGATATGATTATTTGTATAATTTGCATGCTCATATGATTTTCATTGCCTATTTGCATGACCAATTAGTTAAAGAGGGAGGATGTAGATCACTGTGTGTATGTTCTTTTAAGAGCTATTCCAGTCACTGGGCATGTGCATATAAGTACAAGCCAAGGTGTAAGCATGTGTGCAGTAGTCAGTTTAAGATTAATGTTACTGTTCTCCATCCTGATGTGTTTGTGTGTAATAAACTACTTAAATGAACACCCAGTCTCATCATCTTATTGAATATACACAAGAGAAGCGACACTTCTGGAAGCCAACAGCATTAAACAATAAAGCCTTACTATATGTCTAGGCAATTCAGATCTTATATTCCAGAACTGTTAAAATCTGCCAACTGGTTACATTACCAAAAACATTTCCCCAATTAACTTCCTGTCACATATCATACCTCTACCATTTGCCATCTACCTGAAATAAATTCTCTAATGTCTGCTTGTGGTATAAAATACCTATAAAAACACCAAACCTTCTGGACTTTATTGCATACTTGGAGGCCATGCGGATGTCCTCCTACTGTACCTCTGTAAATTACCTTTCCATTCTCTTTCCAACCTCTTCTCATTGATTCTTATAGTTATCATACAGTATTTTATATGCTCTACTAATTATTTTTAACAACAGCTTCTGCTCTACAATCAACTATAAAAGCTATACCAGAGCTGCTCTTTCAGTTACCACTCTACCCCCTTCTCTTTGCTAGTATGCTTTTATCAAGTCATATTAGGGGAAGACATTCTCATCCCACTCTGTTACATTTTTCACCTTAGTTATTTGCTCTCAATACCTTGGTTCGTTTGCTAATTTTCTCCAGTAAATCCAGACCCCCTTGCCTGTTTTCTATATTCCTACTTGCAGTCAGCCCTTTTGGCAAATTCTATATTCTCTATTCCTACATTGGCTTAGTTTTTTGAATACTTTTTGCTAACTTATAAATATGATGAGGATCCTCATGAGCCATTTCTCTCCTAATGCATGCAGCATCACAATCATATCTGAAGTGACTTCATCTGAGCCTGTTTTTCCTCAACTTCATCTTCCTTAGTGCTCTCTGTATTTCTTCTAAGACTGGTTTTCCTTTCATTCTAGGTTGTGCATCTTGTCAGTATAGCTTTTATATTTTTTTCCCCTCATTCAGTAGCTTTCTGAAAGTACTTGTTCATTCTACCTTTGATGTTGTGCAGATTAACAGTTGTCCCTTATGAGTGGTGTCTGACAACTGTCTTTTTCTTTCTGTTGCTGCCTATGCATGTGTGAATGTTTTATATTATAAATGTGTTTGGTCAGTAGGTGAGACATGTAGGATTTGTTTGAACATCCGGTTTATCAAACAGCCACTTGGCCAGATGTTTACTTTGCCAAAGCAGGTAAGTGGAATGTTTACTGTGTGCGCGTGCGTGTGTGTGAGAGAGACTTAGGTAAAGGGAAAGATCAACTATTTGTGTGCAATTTTGATTGTTTAGGGTAAGGATTAACTTGGGGTCTAGATTTTGAGTGTGTGCATGTGCAGATGCATGGTGTGTCTGAGCTGTCTTTATAGGGGGCAAAACCCTGAAGCTTACCTTTTAAAAAATCCTTTCCGTAACAGTGGCTCTAATCTAGACATCTTGGACAGACACACAACACACTTCAAATAATGCCCTCAGTGACTGATTTCATTGTCTCCACCAAGCAGATCTCAGTACTTTTTTTTACCTCCACAGATAACGTATTCTGGGGCTGCACACCTAATTCTGACAGATGCCATGACATCACAAGTTGACAGTATAAGACACAAGTTTGCTCCAGTCAGTGACTGAGCACTTTCCTGCAAGCCAAAAAAAGCAATGAAGGTTTGACACATTGCTAACAAGTATATACTACTAGGAGTAAAGGGGATTTGAATAGCTGTAGGCTGGAAGAAAGGAAAGGCATTCTAAACATATTGGGGTCAGAAGACATGTATCTGGGATACAAGAGGAAGGGATACTTCACAGATCAGCTAATATGGAAATAATAATTTGTCACATTGAACACAGGGGACCTTTCCTTGGTAGGGTCAAAGTCGGGGTCGAATCTCAAGCACTAAATCCATCAGGATAAAAAACAGAAGATTGTCAAAGGACTAAAGATCAGACGATTCAGGCCTGATTATCACAACTTGGTGTCAAGTGAAAAATGCTTGCAAAAGCTTAGAACCAAGTGGCAACTACAAAGATGTATGTAATTGCTACATTGTTGAAGCAAGCCATGCTTTATGGTTTTGATGGAGTGGCCTTTTACTGATGTGTTTTTCAACATGGTCATGTGTAGTCCACTTTAGAAAGGGCTTTCTGTGCAGCTGTCAATCCCATCCCCTTGTGGGGCAAAGGAGATAAACAGCTGCTTACACTTTGTAAAATTATGCACCTGCTTCAAGTAAACATTGAGCTGTTGCAAATCTGGTGAATTAAGATTCCTCTCTTTTGTTAAGGAAAAAAAAAAAAAACTGAACACGGACATATTAGAGATGACTCAAAAACCACTTTCAGGAGGAAATGTGGGATGGTCTGAACAAACACGATCCATGTGAAAGACCAGATATGGTTTAATGCACTTAAAAGGCTAGCAATTTTTGAGATCCTGTGTGCAGATGTGATTGCCACTAGAAAAAATGTTTTTGAAGATATGAACTTCAGCTTTGCTGAAGCAGCAAGTTTGACTGGTGATGGGCAAGTTTGTCATTCATGAAGTTCAGGCAGTATTTTAGGGGAGGATTTCCAAATATAAGTAGACATAACAAAATCCTTGTCAAGCCAGTGATGGATCACAGTCCTGCCCTCCAAAAGTAATTATAGGCAGAAATAACAAACACATGCACCATAACTGTGTGATAACCTGATGTCTAAATCAAACAAGTACCCAAAACAGTCAGAATGACAGATTGGGATCATACTATGTGCTGTTTTAGCACAGAATGTCTTCAAGTTACCTCAAAATTGCCGCTGACACAATGGCCTATCCCATTAGCATTCTTATAATAGATCAGTCCAAGAATCCTATGTCCCTAGCCTCTGAACAAAAACAATCTTACCCCCTTCATAAATGAGGCTCTTCACAGAAATTTCTAATTTCCATCACATTGCCATTCTGTCCCCATCTCCAAACTACTAGAAAATGTGTTCTGAAACAACTCTTACATTTCCTCCTTAAAACGCAAATCCTTTCCCGCACACAGCATGGGTTCAGACCACGACATAGCACATCTACTGCTCTAATATCCTTCTTAAACAGTTAATAAAGCTTGTGACTCAGGGAACATTGTCTCAGCTTTATTCTTGGACCTCTCTAAAGCCTTTGATATAATCTCTCGCACTATCCTCCTCCGTCAGCTCACCAACATAGGACTATCAACCCCCTCTCTTAACTGGTTCAAAAGCTACCTTACCAACAGGGAACATACTGTCAAATGGCAGAACTCCATAACCCTACTGGCATCCCCAAGGCTCAATATTAGGACCATTTCTGTTCAACATTTTCATCAGTAACCTCCATTAAACAATGCAACAGGGTTCCCTAGTTCAGTATGCAGATGGCTCCACCATAGTCTGCACTGCTGACAACCTTGCAGCAAATCACCCAAATTGCATCTACGACTGTAGGGACTTGGCTCCACAACAATCACCTTTCCTTAATCCATAATAAAACCAAACTCATGATTTTTACTCCCAAGAAAAACAAATCCCATTTCAAAATATTCTCTCTCAAATCCACTACAGTTGAATTAGTGACCCACACAAAACTTTTAGGGGGTAATAATCGACGAAAACCTCAAATATGATCTCCATGTTCATAATAACATCAGTAAGTCTATAGACATAACCTGTTCCTCTCACTCCCCACAGAAGAAATACTTGCCTCATATTACCTTCTTCCTTCCCTAGCTTGTGGTGCACCACTATTAACCAACTTCCAGTCCTCCCTGAAAAACTAAACTAGAAACATGCTATAACAAGAGAGCTAAATTCACAACAGATAGTCACCACTCTACCCACCACTATATTGCCCTAAATAAACTACAGTGGCTCGAATTTCCCCACTATTTAACCGATCTTCAACTAACTACTACAAACAAATTAATTAATAAACCTCAAAACTGCTCTGCCCTAAAGTCCTTATTCATCCATTATAATCCTAATAGGTCCCTAGTATCTGAAAGCCTACACCTTCTACAAATTCATAAACCTAAACTACCTGCCAGTCAGCTATTATACTCTTGGATCACTGCTAAAACATGGAAAAGCCTACCAACAAGCATTCATACACATCAATGCTTTGCCAACTTCAAAGCTGCCCTGCACGCATATCTCCTCTCCAAATGGACTTGTAACTGTTCAATATCTCCACCAGCTATTACCTAATTCCAAGAGTCTTCTTCCTATCCACTCTTATTTTCTCCTTCACACGTACTTCTCTACAAACTTGCACACACTTCTCAGACTAACGTATTCCTAAACTCCCCTCCCTCTCCTTACCTAATACAACTGATAAGCTCTACCCCAACCCCTCTATTATATTTCCTTACCTACTCTATAACCCCAGTACTGCTATATTAATACAACAGTACTTCACCCTTCTCATCTATTAACCTGTTCATCTCTCCTATATTCTATATTTTGTACAACCTTTCCTTCTGCTACCTTTCCTTACCTGTACCCAACTACACCTGCTAATGTATACACTCAGTACGCATGCCTTGTAATACTATACTTGCTACATGCATTTTCTCTGTATTTGTCATGTGAATGCACTTGCTTATACTTAAGTGTGCCTTTAATTGTACTGTAACTATTATCTGTACCTTGTATTGCACTTCTCTGTACTACTTGTGTTTTTATAATGCATTTTGTTGTGTTTTTGCACAATGCATTTTGTTTTACTAACTGTCCTGAATACTATGTATATTCATACCAACTAACTTTGTGGAACCTTTCTCCCTGGAGCTCCACTGAAAATGGGCTCTTCTTGGCCCAGTGGACTTTCCTGGTAAACAAATGCCAATAAATAAAGTTAGGATAGTAAGTTTGCTTGGTAGAAGATCCCCGTGTCCTTAAAAACCCTTTGGACATTTCTGTCAGGAAAGACAATGGGATCAGAAGATGTACAGCAGGATTCAAGCTCTGTGGAGGAGCCAGCTGGTGGCCCAGCCATGGTGACCCCATTTGCTTTAACCGGGAGAGCTTCTCATACTGTTAGAGACCAAAGAACTTGAAGCCACAACCTTTTCAACCACCATCGGAGAGAAAAATTAGATTTGCTTTTTCTTCCATGAACTTTGTGAAGAAGCATGGAATAAGTAGAAAGATATACAGCAGCATCCCTTACTATAGGAGATGTTGCGTGCACATACACCTCCTGCAGTACTGCAGCAAGCAGGAAAAAGGGGGAAAATTCTGTTCTCAAGTGGCAAACAGGTTGATCCCTGGACTGCCCTACATCTTGAAGAGCTAAATTTACTCATGCCTGTTAAATACAGTAGTCCAGGAAAGGGCAGCAGTAGCAATCCAGATTCTGCCAATACATTCACTTTGCCAGGAATGTGAAATGCTGAGAATGATGACTCTCTCTATGGCCCACTGCCAGACACGCCTCCTCATTATACACATGAAGTACTACCATGTGTCCCCTTGCTTGTTTATGTACCACATGATGGATTAGCTGTTGAACTTGAATTAGGATGGGTCTAAGAATGCAATATCTCATCCAAATCTAAGATGGATAGGAGGAAAGCCTATAGCTCCAAGTGACTAAATTGGATCCCACTTTCTAGGAGTGATCATGTGCCTTGAAATGTGGTGAACTCACCACACTACCAGACAGAATCTGAGACAGGTTCAGCTAGACACGGACATGAACTGCGCACTGTTCCAGGTCTAGCAATATGGACGTCATACCATCAGCAGGACTGTAGGTTCATAGTGACTCTATGAGAGACAGTCACACACCCTCAGGTATTCAAATGCACCATGGATATGATGGCAGCTACGTCCAGAAGTTGCAGCAGGGTCCAAGCCTGAATCCCTCACTGTGTACTCACACAGGCTACCAGACCAATGACTTATGGGGTCCTTTCTGTAAGCAAGGATGACCAGCACTGGTAAGTGTCCAGCTCTGCACCTAAAAAGGTGGTTCTTTGAAAAGTGTTCAGACAGACCTTCTTTCGTTTGGTCACCACTTTGGCTTGACACAAGCGAACACTCAGTAGAGATACGATCAAGACCCAGTTGTTCAAGAAGGGGAACACCTGGAATTTCCTCCTCCTGATACTAGCCACTACAGCCAGCATATTGGTGACTACTGGGTGCTGTGAAGGCCCAAAAGGCAACAACTTGCAATAAGGGTGATGTTCATCCACAGTGAATCAAAACAACATCTCTTACTCCTAACAAAATTACAATGATGTATAAACCAAATAGAATTAAATGCTGGAGATGTGATTATGAAATAGCTGAGTGCATGCATATGGTATATGAATGCAAAATTATCTCCCCTTTTTGGGAAAGAAATTAATAATTTCATTCAAGCTTTATGGCCAGATAGATGTAATATTTCTAAATCTTTAGTTTTATTTAATGCTCCGATTCCTGAGATAATTACAAAAACCTAAGTGCCTCTTCTTTGGTCTACTCTTGCTATAGCCAGAAAAGTAATTACTAAAAACTGGAAAAGTAAAATTACTCCCTCTAATGCTGAATGTATTAATATGGCAAAAAAAAATTTCAGTAGTGAATTTCATACTATATAGATGAGAACTTCTAATATTACACATTCATATAAATCTTGGCTTAGACTTAAAGACTTGCTTGAAAAAATATTAATTGTTACTGATGTGTATAACTTTGATATATTGATCAGCTGTAGACCTATGCAAATAGTTATTTGGTTGTTTTATAACTGATTTATTGTTTTAAAAAAACAAATAAAAAAAAGCATATCTTATGCATGGTTTTATGGTGTAGGGGAATGAAGCCATGATGATTACAACACAAATAATAATTTGAGTAGTGGCTCAAGTGCTGGAAGAGTCAGGGAGGGAGAGAGTAAGCGGCTGTTGCTAGGTCACCTATTCTGGGGGGGGGGGGGGGATGGTTCTTCATGTCACAGTATGAGTTAGAGGCTTCTTTGCTCCAGAGATGCAACATGATCTTGGCCTACAAAGTCTGTGATCATAGATGTGTGTGTAAGGATGCATGTGGAGGGTATAGTAGGCCTCTGCAGAGTTCTGGGCGCCCATGTCAGTCACAGGGGGCAGGGTTAGGTCTTAGAGAGAAAACTGCCCCAGTCATCTGTGCTAGCAAAAGCTTCAGCAGCAAGCCCTCTGCAGGCCAAGGGACGTGACAATATTAGAGGCTAAAGCAAGGAATAAAAATCATTGGTGACACTGGTTATTCCTTGTGCTGCTAGTCAGGATGGTCTGTGAAGAATGTGAGGGTGCAGAAGGCTGGTGGTCCAGGGTGGCCATAGCATCAAACAATCTGCATACCTGGTTGGTTTACATTTCTCTATGGTCAACTGTCACTTGAGTCCCATCTGTATTGCCATCAATAGGAAATAAATGGGCTGAAACTCATTAGAGGGGATCTCATAGTTACCAGGTGGGTCGGCAAAAAGCACAAAAAATTAATCTCCTGGTGCTCAAAGAGGTATTTCATCATATCCAGCAACACCACTATGGCACCCTGCTGTGCTGTGACATGACCCCCAGAAAAGTCAGCATTGGATACTAATGTAACAGATGCGCTCCCTGAAGTAGTGTTAGCTTTTTGTTTTGGAATACAGAAGATAATGAAACCTGTGCAGTACTATGTAGTTAATTATGCACTTTGTGCCTCCCTCGTGTGTAGATATAAGGCTTTAAGCTGATCTGTATAGAAAATGTGTTTATACCTTGAATTTTCCTAGTAAGGAGCTTTTGTGGGTGTTCTAACTGTTGCATATGTCTGGTCAGGTACATGCCAAAGGAGCATAGTACTCAATAATGGGACTGATAAGTGCCAAATAAAGTGGCACTATGACTTCCTTGGATCTGGGTGCCATGCCCTTACTTATAGGCAGGGTGGCATAGAATGATTTTCTTACTGCCTTGGCCACATGTTAGTGGTTGGTCCAACCTAACACTCTCATACTAGGCGACTTCAACTACCCCTCCATTAACTGGTAAAATGGGTTCCTATTACGTGATCGCAGATGCATTCTGTTGAATGCGTCTTGATCGAACATAAAAGGATGAAAAGGCAAAATAGCAAAGCGGCTTTTAAGCAAATTCTTTCCCTGGGAAAGATTTTGCTTGGCTTCTTCTGTTACTTTGCTGTTTCGGCACTGTAGTGCGATCTCGGAGTTGGTAATATTTAAGTAGGGGTGGTGTGGGGGGCACAGTCCTCCACTTTATGTAATGTTTTAAAGTTATTTATTTATTTATTTTTTGGAACAGCGATTTTTTTTCCCCTTGGAAAAAAGTCGCTGTTCTCAGGTTTTGATACTGTAAGCTTTCGCTTACATGGGGTCGATTCAACATCATTCGCTTTTTTAAGCATTCGATGGTGTAATATAGACCCGGGAAAACTACTCGTGTACCAATACACTTGCCCAGCGTTTCCTGGAGTTCATTAATTCCAATGCCCTGGAGCAGCTCATTCTAACCCCCACTAGAGGTAACAACATCCTTGACCTGGTCACTCTACACCAATAAGTCAGCTCCTCCCTGGTTAGATCCGACCACAAACTAATCACCTTGGAAATCCACATCCCTCCCATACACCCCCCTCCCCACAAAGGTTACCACAATAAAAAACTTCTCCAAAGCTAACATTGGGCTCCTAAAAACAGAGGTGGCTAACTTCATGGCACCCATGTAAATAGAGAATAGTTGCATGACGGTGGAATCATACACCAATGCACTGTACGAGCACGTACACAAATGCATGGATCTCGCCATACCAAATAGAACCAAGACGCTGTCCTCTAAAAAAAGGAAGTCAATTTGGTGGTCCCCTGCCATAAACAAACTCTACAATAGAAGGAGGAAACTGATGCGGAATAAGGTGAAGTCCCAAGACTGGAAAAACTCCCTTATCAGCTTCAACAAAAAGTTGAGATTCCTCATCAAATCCTCTAAAGCTAACTATGAAAACAGAATTGCAGCAGATAGTAAAGGCAACCACAAGGCCTTCTATAGTTATGTAAAGAATCTCCATGGCAATACCCAGATTTGTTCGGAGCTGTTGCACAGTGGCACCTCCTATACCGAGCCAACTGATATTGCCAATATACTAGCCAACAGATTCAGTGCCAACTTTACCCCTCTCTTCCCCACCAAAGGACCAATCACAATATCAGTAGATTGCCAGGCACCCAGTATTACTGCTGCACAAGGCTAAAGCAGCACTGTCCAAGGCCAAGAATACAGCTTCTATGGGACCTGACAATATCCCTGGCTGTGTTCTATATGAACTACAGAGTGAACTGGCACCTCACCTGTGTGCCCTGTTCAATCACAGTCTCACCTCAGGCTTTGTCCCTATCAAAGGGACTACAGACCCTGGGAACTATCGCCCCATTAGACTGGCAAAGCTATGGAACGCCATCATCATGGACCTAATAAAGATATAGAGAACCTCCAAACTCTGGATCCTACACAGTTTGGTTTTGTGAAGGGTAGATCATGCATGCTCAACCTGTTTGACTTCAAGTCAGTCACCAGAGCTGTGGATGAAGGTAAGGTGGTTCATACAGCCTACCTTGATCTGGCTAAGGCCTTTGATACCATCCTTCACTCAGGAATCAAAGAAAAACTCACTAAGCTAAGCATCAACCCCTATATCACTAGGTGGGTTGCAAACTGCCTCACAGATAGAACCCACAGTGTGAAAGTAGCTGACTCCAAGTCAGACTGTCGACCAGTCATGAGTGGATTCCCACAGGGTTCGATCCTGGATTCTCTCCTGTTTGGTATCTACTTCTCTGAAGTCCAGACCAACACGAAGGGACTCTGGCTGACAAAGTTCAGAGATGATTGAATGTTGGGAGCGATAATTAACTCCCCAAGTGATGTTGACATCCTACAGAAAGGCCTCACTTGAGACCAATGACTGGTATCAGAACCATGGCCTTAAGCTCAATGCCAAAAAATGTGTCCTCATCCCCTTTGGGAAAAACCTGGTTTCCATGAATTACCACATCGATGGTA